>NW_022631019.1:2100243-2338267 GCF_010015895.1 Lontra canadensis | reverse complement strand
CACCATCATCATCATCTTCATCACCATCATCATCATCATCTTCATCACCATCACCATCATCATCATCTTCATCACCATCATCATCCTCACCACCATCACCACCTTCATCACCACCATCACCACCTTCATCACCATCATTACCATCACCATCATCATCATCACCACCATCACCACCTTCATCACCATCATCATCATCTTCATCACCATCACCATCATCATCATCACCACCATCATTATCGTCAGAGTCATCATCCCCATATTACTGATGAATAGACTGAAGTCCGGGGAGGTGGGGTCCCTTGTTCAGGGGAATTGTCAGGGACTGACTTGTGTTCCCACAGGATTCATATGTTGAATCCTAATTCCCAGCACCTCAGAATGTATCTGTATTTGGAGACAGAATCTTTTAAAGGGTGACTGAGGTTAAATGAGATTACATGGGTAAACCCTAATCCAGCCTAACTGTCCTCGTGAAGAGAGGAAACTTGGAGACCTACAGAGAGACCAAGAATGCACATGCTCAGAGGAAAGACCTAGCAGGTAGGTGGCCATCGGCAAGCTGAGGAGAGAAGTCTCAGGAGAAGCCGACATTGCTGACTCCTTGATCTTGGACTTCAGCCTCCAGAGCTGTGAGACAATACATTTCTGTTGGTTCATCTGCCCACTCGGTGGTACTTTGTTGTATGGGAAATGAATACAAAGATCCTCCAGCCAGAGGTAAACAACAAAATATTGTGTAAGAAGGCTGACGTAGAAGCTGCTATCACTCCGGAACACCACCGTGTAGAAAGGACGTCCTCAGCAGAGGAGCTGGTAGCCTGGAAGAGAAAGACCCACCTAGCCAACTCCGTGCAGCCCCAGGGGCTCCACCACTGCCCTCTTCAGGAGCCTCACCCTCTCTCCTGCCACGCTTCCAGAGATGCCATGCACACGGCTTCCATTAACCCTCCGAAGCCCGAACAGTAAGGAGCATTGCCCATGGTTTGATGTCCCTGAGATATTGAGGTCCTGGAAAGAGATTTCTCTACATCCAGCTGTAGTGGCAGGGCTGAGACCCAAACCCAGAGACCCCTAACTCTTCTAACTAGAAGAAAAGACACTGGATTCCAACACTCCCAGCCGCCCTGCTGGGAGGGCGGGATAATGGCCTTGGGAAGAATGTGCGGGCAAATGAGCACTGAGAGCCTGACAAAGAAGCTCTTGGGAGGCCAGGGAAATAACGGAGGGCTTTTCCTAGACCAGGAGAGGAAAACAAACCCCCGGCTCCTACCGCAGTCTCCCGGCAGCCCTCCAGCCCCAGCTGTTGTGAAAGAGAAAGTGTAATGTCTTCTCCAGTCTCCAGCCTGCCACCTCCCTTCTGTACTGAATTATGACCACAGTCCCACCCAGTGCATCCTCGACACCAATAGCACTGAGTTTGACGCACTTGGCATTGTGTCAACATTCTAGGGACTGGAAGACTGGGGACAACTCGACTTCGTTTTGAGGTTGTAATTACAAGTGGGAAGTAGAGGACTGGGGCTCCCTCACGGAGTGAAAGGAAGAGCCAGGAAGGCTGGAACCTCAGGCACAGAGAAGGAGCTGGACACCAGGGTGGGAGGCTGTGGTGAGGCAGGGCTGTTCTGGCTGGGCTTTGCTGCCCATGTGCACACACAGAAGGCAGGGCCCTGTGTCAGCCAAGCCAAGACGAACATCACCCAGAAAGCAGCTGGAGGAAATGTCCGACTGGAACAGAGTGGAGAGAGCCTCAGGAAGAAAGAGGAACCTGAATGGGAGTCGAGAAAATGTAGTCAGGGCTAGACCAGAAAGACAAAGTGCAGGACGGCCACCAAGGAAGCAGCAAAGATGGACAGACACCAGGGAAAAGAGTATAGCTGGACTGCCAGGCAGCTGACATTGGGCCGTGCACCACCAAACTGGGCACTTTGGACATCTTCAAGTATGAAGAGGGCCATGCTGGTTTATAGGGTGCCTTCACGCCACTTGGAAAAAGATGTCCAGACACAACCTTTACCAAAGCTCAGAGCTGAGCAAGGGAAGTGAGGGCTAGAATCATCCAACCCAGTGCAGTGTACAACCTGTGCAACACTCTGGGCTAGGAACTCTCACCAGGCACAGGCAGAGTCCTTAAAGGGCTGGAGCATTGGCCCAGAGCTTGAGGAATGCCTCAGAAAGGTCAGAGAGTTGGCTGGGGTTGGCAGCATAGAGAGATGGCTCAGAAGGGAATAAAGCAAGTTAACGTCCCTAAAGAGGAAAGCCACATATACAGAGGGGGCCAAGAGGGGGGCACAGCATGCCAACAACTAAAACCTTGAAGTCTCAGCAGGGCTGACAGCTCTCAGCTGATTCCCTTGCAGCCTCTGTGCGTGCAGGGGAGGCTCTGTGGGGCAGGCGTCGCCCATCCCTCAGCTCCTGCCCAGCTCACCTACGGAGCTCAGGGTGTGGGGAGGAAGGAGGCTTGGGTGATGTGTGTCAGGACCTAAAGGGCAGGAGTCCCTCCTGTCCAGGGTACAAGGTACCCTCTCCTTACCTTGGAAGGCCCAAAGCCCCCAACTGAGTGTCCCCCGCACTTCTTGGCTTTTTTGTGCATGTCCCAGTGTGAGATGCACCAGCAGTGACAAATGTTCCTTTGCCTTCCATCCCAAACACACTGCACGGATAGGGCACTGCCATCCTGGGAAAAACTCTACCCTCCTGGGGAGGACTCTGCCATCCTGGGGAGGACTCCACTGTCCTAGGGAGGGCACTGCCATCCTGGGGAGGACTCTGCCATCCTGGGGAGGGCTCCACTGTCCTAGGGAGGGCACCGCCATCCTAGGGAGGACGGCCATGGGAAACCTCCCCAGATGCCCCATGTTGACGCAGGCCATCTACTTTCAGAAAGAGTTTTTGGCCACGAATAATTCAGCTGGAAATTCCCGGTAGAGACAGGTTTTTGTTAAATCTCTTAACCTGGTGCTAACCTGCCTTGCAGCTTATTAAATATAAAACATTAACACCTGCAAAAGCTTGGAAGGTTCTCGGTGTTCTGGCCCCCAAGCACTGGCAGGCTTAAGTGCCGCTCGGGGCGGCGTAGCTTCCAGCCATCCAGCGATCCTGTTCCTGGAAAGGCCTGATGGGGAAGCAGGATCCCATGCATTTAACCTCGCTAAAACGTCATTTGTCGAGAACGTGGGACACAACCAAAATTAATCACCCAGGAAGACCGGATAATCATGGTGAGAAGAGGGAAGGGCGCTGCCTTGTTCCCGTGACAGCTGGAAGATTGTTTTTGTGTTCTTGGGTGTTTTGTTTTGTTTTGTTTTTCCAAGGAAATGTGGTGACAGAATGGGTCCCATCTCATGCACAAACTTTCAGAAAGTTTCTAAACTCAGGTACTTAATAGATAGCCCAGAGATGTAAACAGAGGATGGTGGTGGGAGATGTCTTGGGTGGGTCCCTGAGCTGGGGGACCCCACAAGGCACAGGTGCAGCTTGGACATATCACCTCTGAGGTTCCTGGGGAACCCCGGGTAGAGGCGACCACAGGTAGCAAGGAAAGTCATTGGCAGGAGGAGCAGGGATGGCTTGGGCTGAGATGTTTGCATCGGGAGCCTCCTCCCTGTGCAACGTGTCTAAGGATCAGCAGGTGAGCAGAGGCAGAGCTCAGATGCTGCGAGCCTCACCCTTCTTAGCAACACGGCCGGAAAGGCATGACGACAGGAGAGGCGAGCAGCGGCAGGATGTCAGCGGCCACCGGGATGCTGAAAACTGCTTACCGTCCTACAGAAACTGGGGCAGCCCGTCATGTTTTAGCATTCTCTGCAGAAATTTGGGAGCGTGTCCACACACCCCCCCCCCCACGCAGACTCTCTGCCCGCCTGAAGATGCTGAGGGGAAAGGAGTGATGATGGAAAGACACGTCATGGTTCTGTCTCTCTTGCTTCAAATAAAGCAACAGGAGGAGCCACCTTCAGCCTCCCAGCCCTTCCTTTTCCACCCGAAACACCTCGGGACACCACCCCCTGGCTCCACAATGGTTTCTTCCATTTTGCTTTGTTTGCATGTGGGCTGTCTCGGGGGCCATGGGGGAGACCCCCAAGGGGATGTGACCCACAGCCTGCCTGGGTTCCTGGGATCCCAGTCTTACCCCATGAGTTAAGGCGCAGGCCCTCTAGGACCCCCACGGCCCCACACTGCCTTTGGAATGGGTGACATTTTCAGCCTTAATGATCACAGTGCGTGCCCCAAACGTGGCTGAAAATAAAGAGCCCAAATCTGAGCTCGTTTGTGCTGTTGGTGGTGACAGTGGAGGACTCAGGGGCTGTGCCCAGGGTGGGAAACTCGGGCCAGGATGGCTAGGCTGGGAGGAGGGCCAAGTACCTGTGGATAGCTCCCGGAGAGCCGCCCTAATGGCTCAGCCTCCAGAGAGGGGCCCAGAGTCCGCGGCCCAGCTCACCTCCCCTGTGATCTTCCTCCAGCCCCTCGGGTCTACCAGCTTCTACCTGGACGCCGAGGCAACAGAGCCCTCACACCTGCCCAAACAGCTGTCCACTTTCAACAGCTCTGAGTCTTAGAAGATTCATCCTGTGACAAGCTGAAGAAATGAATGAAATGACCAGTCATCAGTGTCAGTTACAAAGCCTGGCATATAATCCCTCTTCTCACCCAGCCCGCCCGAGTTATTGTCATGCCCATTTAACTGACAGCCATAGACTGCTTGCTGCCCTTGTCCTCGGCACCCAGCTGAAGGCTTTGGGTACGTCACCCTTTAATACTCAGAATTCTGTGTCATCATCCCCATTTTACTGATGAGGAAATTGAGGCTTAAGGGGCAAGTCAAGGTGACAGCCCTCACAGCACACCTGCACACAGGCGGGATTCTCACCCGGATCCGCGAGCGTCCCGGCTGCTCTGCGGACAGTCCCGGCATTCTCAGCCGGAGCATCCGCCCTGCTCAGCTTCCAACCTGAAGAGCTTTCAGGGATAGTGACTGTTTCCCTACCCCTGGTCTTTGCTATGCTAACGTCCTGCAGTCGCCCACTCCCATTTCAAGGGCAGATTCTCTGGCTCAAGGACCTAGGCAGGAGAAGGGAGAGGGAAAGGGTGGGTGGGGAGGGAAGCTGGGGTCTGCATTATCTGATCCTCACCCGGATCACTCTAGAAGCTGGGAGGCAGCTCGTGTATTGAGAATTAAGAGGCTGAGGTACCATCTCCTCCAACCAGCCCCTTCTTGGACCCTACTGGAGACCGTCTGGAGGACTCCACAGTCAGGTGGCAGCTCTACCCACAGAAACAGAACCAAGTTAAGGAGCCCAACTCTGCCACGGGAACGAAGTTTACTGTCATTAGGCGTTATCTCGAGTTTGCCTGAAACACACGTGTGTGTGTGCAAGTACACATTGGATAGAGGGCCCACTCTGCAAAATAATGAGAAAAGATATAGATGTGACACAGATGCGGATATAGCTAGATGGACGTGCAGACACAGAGGCAGACACAGACATAAATCCCAGACCCTCTCTGCAGCCCACTCGTCCCAGAGCTTCCTGGAAGCCTGGGGGTGGGGAATATTACCCTCCTCTACAGCTCACTGTCCCCAGCCATGCACCCGTGTGGTGGCAGACTGAGCTCCTTGGTGGTGTTAGACAGGGACACCAGCCGCCTGGAGCCCGGAGCTTTCTCTGAGCCCCCCTCCACCCCCCAGCACCTCATTCCCTCCATGTGTATCTCTCCCACTGTGTGGCTCCATTTTACAGGCAGGGAAGTAAAGTGCAGCCTGTGCCCAGGCTGCTCCAGGTGGAAATCCGGGTCCTGGCCTGTTCCCCAAAATTTCCCTCAGTTTCAAAGGAAAGCCCAACGTAGATATTGACTCCCGTATCTTATCATCACTGAGGGGCAGGTAAAGCTTAATTCTGGACTCAGCTGAGGTCCCCTAGGCCCACCCTGCTCCCTCCAAGGTACCCCCACCCCACTCAGGACAGTGGAGGAGGGAGGTCTCCTGCGGTCCAGGCAGTTCAGGGGGAAAATATCTACTTACTCAAGCTCCTGGAGGGCCGGGATGGGTAACGTACCATCTACATGCCTCAGCCACAGTTCCCAGTTTTTGGCCGAATACCAGTCCGGATGTGACTCTGGAGGTAGTCTTCAGATGGAATTAGCTTTTAAGTCTGTAGACTTTAAAGTAGATCACCCTCCATGTATGGGTGGGTCTCGCCCAATCAGTTGAAGATCTTAAGAGGGAAAAATCTGAGATTCCCTCCTCGAGGGAGGAATTCTACCTCTGGACTGCAGATTTCAGACTCAAGATTGCATCATCAACTCCTCCCTAGGTCTCCAGCCTGCCGACCTGCCCTTGCTAAGCCCCACAGTTATGTGAATCAATTCCTTGAAATAAATCTCCCTCTTTCTGTGTGTGTGTGTGTGTGTGTGTGTGTGTGTGTACACATCTATCTTCCATGGGTTCGGTTTCCCTGGGGAACCCTGACTGACACAGGGGCTATAGTGTCAATCTCATCTTTTTATCGCTCCAGCCCACCCAAGCCTTTCCTTTTTCCCTGAATTATGGAGACTGAGATCCATATTCGGAGAAAAACATCCCCTCTACACATGCATGGCCGTGAGCAGTGCCATCCCCACCCGGAACCTCTCTGAGTTCGCCCACACCTGGTTCCAGGAAGCGGCATCTGACCCCCCACCCCCCGTGCTGTCCCCTGCTGCCCACAGCAAGAAAAGCACCTGCCGTTCCAGGAAGGAGCAGAGCACAGGATCCCTCTCCTGTGGGCTCCCTGCACTGTCACATGGAATCAAATCTGTCTTAAATGAAAATAAATGAAAACCAGGACATACTTTAGGAAGGATCCTAACTGAAACAGGCTGGTACTCATGCTCTCGTAAGAAACGTTTAAGTGTCCAATTTCCTCTGATGCTTGGTGGAATTATGTCAAATGTGAACTTGATTTCCCTCTGTTCCCTTTCAGACACCAACAAATGCCACTGCTGTTCTGTCTGCGGTGTAGTCACCGGCACTCCCTGCAGTGTCCACAGCCTCCCTCAGGGGCCGGCTGTGCTGGGGTCCCGGCAGTAGCCCCCAGCCCCGGGACCATGAGAGTGACACCCCTGAAGCTTCTTTAAAGATCTTTGCCGAGAGCAATGGCTCTGCCCCCCAAGCCCTCTCTGCAAAAACATCATCAAGGGAGACCCTTCCAAAGAAAAGCACCTTCCACTGTCCCACTGCCTTCTCACCCCTGGCCTCCTTGGGACCTTCCCTTGTGATGATATTGGGCCACCCAGATGCTCCAAGACTCTCTCCCATCTCGAGGTTGTTAATTCATTCCCATCTGCACAGTACCTTTGCCACCTAAGGTCACATGTTCACATGCTCCAGAGACTGGGGTGTGGACACTTTGGGGGCCCATTGTTCTGGCAACAACAGGACCAAGCGAAGTCACCCAGGGAAAGACAGAGGAGGGGAGTTCAGAGAAAAGGGCTGATTTCAGCTCAGGTCATGATCTCAGGGTCCTGCACCCAACACCACACTCAGCAGGGAGTCTGCATGAGAGTCTCTCTCTCCCTCTCCCTCTGCCCCTCCCCCTGCTTTAACACCCACTCCCTCTCTCTCTCTCTCTCAAATAAAATCTTTAAAAATAAATGGGGTTGTCTGCAGTGAGATGAGTAGTGAGATGCTGAGACGCAGACACAGCCACATCCAGGGTGCCCGGCAGCCCAACGAGCCCCCTACAGGGGAGTGTTGAGGGGGTGGCGGCATGGGGAGGCACCCTATGCGGGCATGAAATGGGCAAAGGGACAGGGCCTCCAATTGATTCAATTGAATTAGAGCCTCCAATCAATCGCCTTGATGCCAAAGACCATTGTCGGGCCTCAGGCTTCATGCAAGGACCCTGAGAGCCCCCGGCCTGCTCCGCCCACCCGCAGCTGGCACCCACGGAGATGAGCTCTCTCTCAGGTTGGCAAAGACACCCAGGGAGCAGAGCCATCTCACTGGCCTCCCACGGACCCGGGGCCACAGTGACACCGGGGCCTGGTCGGGGTCAAGAAGAGTTTGTCCCACCTCTTACCCCGCTCTGGAGGCCCCAGTGGAGGTGGCTGCCTCAAGTGGACCTAGTGCCATGGGATAGTCAAACCCTGGGGTCCTGTCTGGGTGCTGCCTGGACGGTTGTCTCCCGAGGGAAGCTCTCATTGCTGCTATGGTTCCCAAAGTCTCCCTGTCCACAGCAGCACCCCCAGAGGCACATCAGTAATACACTTCCGATGACCCAGGCAGAGACCCGCTCCTGACAAGCCGCAGCCAGGCCCCGCTCCCCGCGCTGCCGTGCTCGGGGCGCGCTGGCCGCTGTCCCGGGCATGGTCTGGGGGGAGCTGCGGGCAGTTTGTCTCAGCACATTCCAAAGAGACTGTTCAATGTGTAAGAGATAACACGGGACACAGCTTCGCGGACTATTGGTATTTTAAATATAGTTTCACCACACGGAACGGGGCCGAGGCCGCCCGAGGCCATCAGAGTGATTTCAAGTAATCGAAGTTCCTGGTTTGTCAACTTCAAAATTGAGTTTGATTGAGTGCAAAGGTTTATCCGGGACTCAAAGGTCAGACGGTCATATCAAACGAAATGGGGAGATAAGACAGCACGGTGTCCACTGTGTTTGCCGGTGGCTTTTCCCAAATGTCGATGGCCAATTGGGGGCCTTCCCCTCTGCAGTCTGGGCAGCACAGCCCAGGGAAATCTCCAGACTTTGGGTAGAAAATCCCATAAACTGGATGTGAGGCTTCTAAGGAGATGTGACATGAAAGTGGGGAGAGGTGGATCAGGCCACGTGTAAAGACATCTGTAAAGTTCCGAAGGCAAGGTAAACACGACACCAGGCGAGGTGGGCGCAAGGCAAGATTTATTAAAGGCGTCTCCAGCGAAGTCTTAGGGTTCAGGAGAAGGGGAGCCAGGAAAGTCGCACCGGGAGGAGGTGGGCACCCTCGGGCTAGGTTCTGAGACTCCAGAGAGGGGAGTCGGAGGAAGTCGCACTGGGAGGGAGTCAGCGGGGTCTTCTATCGGGCCAAGGCAAGGGCATGGGCTCACATCCATGTATGGTAGGGTATTTGGTGATCAGAGGGTATGGGGTGGGGGCTCCAGATACTCCTGTTTCCTGCATAGGTGTCGGGTTACCTATGGAGACGTGTCCTAGACATACACCCTTTTGGCAGGAGAGTCAAGGGTTAAGGAAGGGGGGGGAGGGGGCTGGAAGATGGCGGCCCCAGCCCTCATTTCTATTGCTCCTCTCGCATTCCTGAAGCCGCCAACCCAACAGCATCTACTGTGTAAACCGTGGAGGGCAGTTTAGGCAGGACGTGCCAGGCCTCGTTCTAAAGGAAGGAATTCAGGCCTTCAAGGGCAGAAATGTCAAGGGACACACATGTCTTCTTGGTGATGGGGAAGGTTGGAAGCTAGAGAGCCTGTGTTCACACAACATGCAGGACTCACGGCTGTACCCGAGTTTTCGTGTCCGAGAGACCACCAAGGAGCCAACACCGATGCAATCACACGAGGGTTTATTCGACAAGCTTAAGCTTGGGCCCAAGTGTACGCAACACAGCAGAGTAGGGACTTGGACCCCGAGCTTAGTTAAAGCAAGGTATTTATGGGTTCCTGTTACTAAAGCAGGGGGTGGGTCTCTGGAACCAAAGCAGGGTGGGTGGGGGTCCTTAGAACTAAAGTAAAGTAGGGGAAAATTCAGCCCTTGGGCACAGGGGTCTGAGATGGCTGCCGGAGCTAAGATGGCTGTACTTATGCTAAGGCTAAACCTGAGGTGGGATGGCCTTGATTTTTCTCCGCCTCCACACTCACCAATGCCCCGGAGCTGTGCCCCTACAGCAAGATTTGTATGTTCTGTGAATTTCACTTCCAGGAAACAAAGTTGAGGGCTGAGGACCCTGGTGCAGCCCCCTGGGGATTGGTACCCCCACCCTGCCCCTCAGAGAGCATCTCATGCTTGCCAAGCACCAGACACTCAGCTGGGTCCAAATGATGTACTTTTGAAATGTAGGTGAGGTCCAACGGGAGACATCTTTGGTGCATTTAGGTGATTTTATTAATGCACGGAGACAGGACCCCTTGGGCAAAAAGAGCGGCTGCCCCGGGGTTGTGAGGAGTGGCTGACCGTGTGCTTGGGAGCTGGGTGAGACCAATGAGTTCAAAAGGCCTTTCGTGTGCTAAAGAAGACCCTGGTCGGTCCTACTGGAGGCCAGGCTATTACCAAGCTAAGGTTGTATTTCCCTCTAGCAAAGCATGAACAGTAAGGCAGCTGCGAGCTTCGCAGAGGACGGTCACACATACCTCACCCAGGAAGGGGGCAGGGAGGGATGCGGTGGGGGGTCCGCTCCTGCTCTGTCCAGCTTGCCTTTCACAGCAGCACCCCGTGAGGACCAGTCAGCCCCATCACGCGGTTCTTCCCCGGCTGGTCTCTCAGCTCCTTTTCCTGGTGCCCACACAGAGGGGCTCTGGAGGTGTGGGAGGGAAAGAGATCAGAGAACTCACTCCCTGGTCCTGCCTGCAGCCGGAGGACCAACGTGAAGGTGCTCACCAGCCACAACCCCCGGGCCCTAACAGCAGAGACGTTGGGGGAGGTCTCAGAGCTGCTCAGGGGTCCCAGACCCCACTCCTGCCCGCAGGGACAGGCACAAGGAAAATGCCAGCCAGAGCCAGGGTTGGGGAGCAGAGGGGACAACTTGCTAAGGTTTTCACTCAGCCCCGGAGAACATCCCCAGGGCTTTGACAGCCAGAGTGGGTTGTGTGGGGGGAGGGCTCACCTGACCTGTGGAGCCTTGGGGAGACAGCTTTCCGCCCCCATCCCTTCTCCGCAGGCTCAGCTCCGCTGCTACTCCGTCCTCCGCCCCTGCTCCAGGCTGGAACCTTTGCCTCTCTCTCCAGAGAGTAATAATTATCATTTAAAATAAAAAAGGAGATTTAAAACAAAGTGCTCATTATTATGCCAAATCAGCTCCTGAGGGCAGGGCCTGGGGCGGGAGGAGGGGCGGGACTAGGTCACAGTCTCTGCCTGCCCCAAGGTCTGGGAGCTGAAGCCTGTTGGATGGGCCCTCCAGGAACGACTTCAGAAAGGAGGAGCCTGAGCTCAAGCCCCATCCTGAGGCTTCCCACGGGCTTGGGCCTCTCCCGAGCTTTCTGGGTAAACACACACACCCTACCCCGGGCCGCACGGACTGCGACACGGAGACACACGCTTGGCACAGGAGGCTCCGCTCGCATCTCTCTCTCTCACACCCTCCTTCTGATATTCCAGAGGCCGCCTCCTGTCACTGCCACACTGTAATATTTCATGAAAAGCAAACAAATTGCATCTCTCTGATTACATTTCCTGATTTCTTAGAAAGCAGAATTGTAGTAATTGGTTTACATTAAGCACCATGCTATTTGGGAGAGGGGAATTAAATAGGATACCGTTGGATTTGATTCGTAGGCAAACATAGTTAAATGAAAGCAGAAGACGACGCTAGGAAACGCTTCTGAACATCATTGCATGCAAATTGCCGTTCAAATAACTGGGGATGCTGAAACACCATACTGCCTGGGCCCCGGGTGGACGGCGCTGGGAGGCTCCAGGCCCCACAGTCCGGGGACCCTCCCGGACTGTCCTGCAATCCTCAGTCAACCGAGGAGGCCAGCCGTCCTCCCGCCTCACAGGGCACGGTGGACATGAGTTTCTGAAGAGCTCTCGTCCAAGGCCACTCCTTCAGGCCCAGCCAGACCATGAGCTCAGCATCCAAGCTCTGCAACGCAGCTGTGCGTGCTGCTGAGTGCAATGGGCACAGCCTTCAAAGCCACCTGCCCATGCACCGCCGGGACCAGACGCCAGAGTCGGGACAGCCCTCAGCCAAAGGCCTTGCCCTGTTGGAGCAGTGAGAAGACCGCGCTCCCCCAGAGCCAGGAGACTCCAGTCTGGGTCTTCCCCTGGCTGAGGCCACCCTCCCTGAGCCGAGCTGCCCGTCCTTTGCACTCCATGATGCTCCTTGAGGTCAGGGCCTCTGGTGACTGGGCCAGCCTCTCCTCATCAAACTCAAGTCGGGACCCTAATGCAGCTTACGGAGACAAATGTCATGCCAGGCCTACCCTGGGCAGAAGCCCATGTGGGACAGCAGACTCCGTGGGTGAGTGTTGAATGAGGAGCGCGTGGGGCTGACCCCAGTCTCCGCTGACCCCTGCCCACAGCAGGTGACAGGCCGTCGGCTCTGGCAGCACTGAGGACAGCCGGGGCCGGAGGAGGGTCCCGTTCACTCAGTCTGGCCCTAGATGCGCAAATGTGCTCCCATGTAGGGAGCGTTCGGTTCCCGTGCACCGGACTTTGCCAATCACCAAACTCTCCACCTGGACTATCTCCCCGCTTCTCCCCGACCTGGAGGCTACACAGGGCAGACGGTAGTTTCTCTCCTGGAAAATGGCAAGGACACACCTGGTTCTACCCCTTCCGGCTACATGACCTCGGGCAGGTCCCTGTCGGTGTGTCGGAAGACATCGGCTGGGTCTGATTGCCAGCGTGTTGCCCGCCCGCCTGGAACGGGCTCTGCCTGTTGAGGTTCAAGCCACATCAGAAGGACTGAGCGATGCTATCCATAACCGGGCCGAGGTCAGTGTGGGCGGGGGAGGGTGCGGAAGGAAGCAGACAGCAGCACGGTCTCCGGGTGTGAGAAATGAGCGCGAGAGAAGCAATTTCTAAGTTTCGGTGTGTTGCAGGGGGGCCTGGCCCCCTTTGAAACACCCCAGTAACCACTTTCGGTGTCTGGATTGGTATTTGAGGGCTAAGTCAGCACGATGGTGTGACCGTGAGGCGGGTGGCCCCGCTAGGAGGTTGCACGGATCAGATTTCCCAGAGACGCCGGGGCCGCTCTTACCCTCATCCTGTCCTCCTGTCCTCCATGAGGGACACCTTTCCACCGTCCCATGGGACCACAGGTTGGGCTCAGGGTCCTAGCCCTCTCCTCCACCACCGTGATGACCAGCTCATCCCAATTTGCTCAGGATTTTCCCAGCTTAAACACCCAAAGCCCCATATCCCAGGAATCTCCTCATTCGGGGTGAACTGAGTTTGTTATGGGTTTTGCCCTACAGTGTCTGCAGCAGCTGGGTCAGGTCAGGGCTGGGAGCCCTCTGGGAGTGACAGGGCCACCCCAGGGCAGAGACAGAGCCATCCTGACAAGCCCAGCTCAGTCTGCACGTGCGTCCAACTGTCCACTGACCTGCAGCTTGTGCCTGGCACCTGGCTGGCCAGGCTCTGTGCATCTCTTCCATCCTGGATGGCCCGACCTCTGACAGACTGGGTCCCAGAGAGCAAACGGGCGTCTGGTTTCTGTAGAATGAGGAATGTCGCAGTGTGTCAGGCACATGATACCCTATGGAGGGAAGGAGGCGACTCTTCAACAAAATGAACCACTTTCTAGAGAAACAACCCCTGCTCTGGGGGACAGGGTCCCCCCTCTCCTGGCCCATCCCCCACCCATCCTCTCCACGAGGGCACCCAGGTGTGGCAGGAAGGCAGGCGAGGGCCCTTGCTTCCCATCTCTGTTCCCAGACGCCTGACACTGAGGGCTGCCCGCCCCCGTCTGCCCCCGGCTCACCCTCTCTCTTCCTCTTCCTGTCACCCCATTAGGTGCTCACCCAAAGTTCTAATTTTCTCTTTGCAGCTCATGTGAAACGAGAGCTTTCGAGACCCGGAGCCACCTCCCCCTCACTCGATGGTGGGCCTGACAGTTGAAACAGGAGCTTTGGGATGATAAATCTTCTGTACTAAGACGCCTTTGTTTAAGAGCCTCAGCCCCACCTTCCGCGTCAGGGCGCCGCAGACACACAGAGGAGAGGGGGCAGGTCATGTCACCGAGCAAAAACGATTTAAAAAGCTATTCTTTTTTTTTTTTTTTTTTTTTTGTCAACTGAGTGAAAGGAATTCTCCACTGTTTTTCTTTCTTCAAATTGTTTTAACCCAGTACAAATGTGCTACTGCTTAAACTTTGGGAGAAAGTCCCAGAAACGGAACTGAGGGGCACACAGAGGAATCCCAGTGATCCATTCGTCCTCCTACTCAACGTCACTCATCAAACACCTGGGACAGGTGTCAGGTGTCACGTGCTGCGTGCGCAGCAGGACCAGGGTGGTCCTTGTGGTTGTCCTTGTGGGAAGCAGAATTCATACCAGAGTCCAGTGTGTGATGGACCTCTGGTCACAGCAGAAACAAGGGCTCCAAAACCAAAACAGAAAGAAAACTCCAGAGGAAAACTTCCAGAATTCACGGCTCCTAAGTTTCCTATAGAATATATCATTTCTGTTGTAAACAATTTTACATTGTAAAAAATATGAAACGTCATGGTACCGATATAAACTTGGACTCCAATTTCTAGGAGGAACAAGGTTGGAGTTTCAATTTTCCAGTTACCTTGCCCTGCTTATGTGGGTGTTGATGACCTTGTGTCTCCCTTGGCCAATGCGCTGAGGTTAAGGTTGACCTCTCCCTATCGTGACCCTGCAGGGTCTCTCAATAGCTATGCCCCGTTTGGTGGTCAGAGCCCCACTACACATCCAGCTGTGCCCAAGACCTCATCCCTGCTCATCCATGAATGAAAATTACAACTCAACACTCGTGTCCAGCCCTGTTTTCCGGACTTGCAGCTCCTGAGGGCAGCGACAACTCACACACTCGTGGTCTGTGTTAATTTCTGGCCCCAGGGCATTTCTGCTTTTCTTGCCAAAGCCACTGTGTATTTTTTCACGAGTTATACTTCATCTGATGTTTCTTGATGCTTTTAGAAGGAGGAGCTCTGGGTTAACTCAAGCCACCAATTTCCTGGAACCAGGCATTTGTTTGGAGAATTCCGAATATTTTCACACAGCTGATACATTTTTTTTCCAATTATAAAATATAATGTGCTCTCATACTGTTCAGAGAATGTAAAACCCTAAAATGGAGAAAAGAGGAGTCATCAGAGAGAAAGCTTTAGAACCTGGAAGTGTGGCTGTCATTGGTAACTCTGTTTCATTTGGAATTATCACAATTAAGGAAATTGCTCTAATGGGTCAGCAGACACTAAAGAAACACTGTAACCTTTGCACAAACTCATATAGTCTCCCAGGTCCCAGGCTTGGTGGTAAGCAGAACTGTAGTGGATTCCATCTGCCGAGAGCGTGGGGGAAGACAACGGCAGAATTCTAAACCGTACCCCCCACCTTGACCATTAATTGTCTAACTACTTTAAATACGGACCAAGCAGGAGAAAATTTTCGTGTCAAAAAATATCTCCACAAGCTCTAGCCAAATGATAACTTCCCATCACGCCTTCTTTTCTCTCCTGGAAAAGGACATATAAATGTCAGGGTGAGATTTCTCACCGGGATGGTATCTCCAGTCCTTGAAGACCATTCCTCCCAGGTGAGGGGACCAGGCACTTTGAGGAACTGCAGTTCTGAGTTTCAAAATTATTAGCAAGATGGTTGGCTTCCACTGAAATAGGAGTTTTTATTTTAATTTATATTGTAATGAAAGCTTGTAACAGTACTGTACCATAAACACAAACAGCACAATCTTATAAAAATTTCATCTTTATCTATTTTGGGGAGAAATACTCCTGTCTGCCTAATTGAAGCATCTGTCATTCTGACATTAAATAGTGCATCTTTGGTCCTTTTATTATATTGTGGTGCATTTCTCATACACTGTTAAATTGAAATAACGCTGCTCGCTTGGAGATAAAGGAAGATAATAGGTATTTTATAATGAGGGGGAAGGAGGATTCATCTTGGATCAGGGCTGAGAATTGCTTTATCTTTTTCCTGGGGTTTGCTGCCCTAAAGGGAGTTTCAGCTCGTCACATCTCTCAACACTCCAATAAGAGAAGGATCAAATGAGAAACATTTAGACAAGCATTCGAAATGCGATTGTCGACCGCCAGTCATCTGTGCGTCCTGGGAACTGCTTTATGAGCAGTTCACATAGGCGGGGCCTTGGCCCAGCCCCCCACAGCATTTCAGTGATGAAAACTGAATCTGTTTACTGTTTTTAATAGTCAAATATCTCTCCCCGAGCTCCCAGTTTTTGTTTATTAATCTGTGAACATGTTTCAAAATATTTGACCCAACTCACTCTCTCAATTTTGGAATTGGTTACCGGAATAAACAGTGTTCATAAAAATCACAGAATTTCAATGGTTGAAATGTTTTAGAGTCGTTTATTTGAAGCATCTCACTGGTGCTCAAATCCCCTCTGTAGCTGCCCTACAAAGCCATCCTCCTTCTGGGACTCAAGCATTCCCAGTGTTAAGAGTTTGATCAAGATTTCCCAGCATTGACTTCCAACTCTTCTGTGTGATGCTAGGCAGGGTACAGTCTCTCTGGGCCCCTGCTTCCTTGTCTCTGAAATAGGGATGATCATAGCACCTAATAATAGTCCTAATATTGTTTTTATTTATCAGGGCATCTATACCTTCTTTAATTTCTGATAATTATGGCTGATTAAACCTCTTTTCACCAGGTGATAAATCATGAAAATCATGGCAATGACAGTGATGATGGTTATGGTCATGATGATAATGATGATGGTGATGATGATGCTATGATGGTGATAATGATGGTGATGATGGTGGTGATGGTGGTGATGATGATGGTGGTCATGATGATAATGATGATGATGATATTGGTGATGGTGATGGTAATAATGATAATCATGATGGTGGTAGTGGTGATGATGATAGTGATGATGGTGATCGTGATGATATATTGATGATGATGATGATGATGGTGATGGCGATGATGATGGTAATGGTGGTGATGACGATGATGGTGATGGTGGTGATGATGATGATGATGGTGGTAGTAGTGGCAGTGATGATGGTGATGTTAGTGTTAATAATGATCATGGTGATGATGGTGGCAGTGATGGTGGTGATGATGGTGATGATGAGGACAGTGACGATGGTAGTGGTGACAGCAAACCAACACTCACTGGGCATTTGCTAAGGGCTGCACTGCTTTCATATATATTTACTCATGTTATCCCCACAAGAATTTTGTGAGGTAGGGACATGATTACTAATGAGGAAATTGGGGCTTACATTTCTTAGTAACTAACTCCAGGCCACCCACAGGGCTAGTGGCCTGACTGAGATCCAGGCTTCAGCAGAACTTCCATCGATCGGTCCTGCACGAATTCTTCTTGCACTGATGGGACCAGCTGGCCCCCTCTTCCCTGAATGCCTGAGGGTTATGGCCTGAATGCTCAGTGGGGGCCTCCTCTCAGCATTTCAAGGAAAGGAGACCAGGGACAGCCTGGCCACCAGGGCTCTCACTCAACACAGTGAGCTCCTCACCTAGGGCAACAGAGCTAATGGCCATGAATTTTCCACCCTATGCTCAGTAGAAAATGGTTTATTTTGAGAAGGAAATACTCACATGAAAGAGGAGTGATACTGTTGATACCAGATCCTGAGGGGACGATGCCTCATCTCTGCACCCACAGACATTTGAGGGGAGAAATCAGCTCCCTGAGTCTGAGTTGTGGATTAGGAAGGGTAAGTCACTGACAGGCTCCCTGCTGAAGCATTCTGTTACACAGTTCCCGACGATTCGTTCAGCCCTACTCACTGACCTGTGAGTCAGCGGGTGGATGGTGTAAGCCCCAAGTATTTAGTTGAAGTTTTTAAATTACAGTTTTAAATGTTTAAATTACACCAACGTTTCCCTCAGTTTGACTCCGTGTTATGTAATAGCTACCTTTACGTTCTCTAAAAGGACTTGCATATAAATTTCCCTGAACCATGAACTGTGGAAACAGCATGGGTGCATCTCGGGTCTCATGGAGAGCAGGAGATGGATCGGGCTTGTTTCTCCAGTAACCTGTGGTAGCAGGGGTTTTGACAAGATAAGTCTCTCGACTCAGTATTTCAGAATAATCACATTAAGTATGTGACCTTGAAGACTGTCTTGCTGGAGGTGAAGACTCAAATAGAGTAACAATGACAGTTTCCACCCTGTGCCACAGCCAGTAGAAGCTGGGTCCGGTTGATACCCCAGGAGGTCTCAACCCCAGGAGGAAGAACTCTACTTGAGAACCATGTCTGTACCATAACTTCAGATCGAAACTATGAGGGTTGTGATCCCCCCTTGTCGCTGAAGACCTCAGACACACATGTGCTCACACACATGCACATTCCTATGTATATACAGCCACATATGTGTATATACAGGTTAAGGAGCACATTCATAGGCCACGTGTCCCCCTTCTTTGTGGGACCTTCAACAGGCAGCTCTCGGCATGGATAGAACATGTGAGCACCTCTCTAGAGCCTAATGTGTCCTACAGATATGATGTCAATGCCAGTGGTGAAAGCAGACTGTTGGAGGAGAGGGGAACTGGCTGGCCTCATCCCCAAGTCAAGCTGGGCAGGGTCAGCCCTTGGAGACACAGCCGGGACAGTTGGCAGAGAAGATCTCAGCCTTGGAGAGGCTCTTGGGTTCTCCATCCTCACTGGACAGGTGCATCCATGCCCTGCCTCCAGTTCTGGAGTTCCAGGAATCCTGGGGCCTGGCAGGAGGTTGGGGTGAAGCTAAGTGACCTCCAGAGGCCCTCGATACAGCCCACCCAGTCATGGATTGGGTTCTGATGGAGTGAGAATTTCCCATGAAACCTTGCACTCCTTCATGTGTACATGGGAACACAAACTGCCTTCCCATCTCCCAGAAATTCCCTCAGAGTTCTGATTCCCATGAAATTTTCTTTCCTTTAACCTTGTCCTGAACCCGGTGCCCAGTAAAGTCTGGCAAATGGGTAGAGGACACATCTGCTTGAGTTCTTGGTGGACAACCACTCGGACTTTGTTGAAGAGAGTTCGTGGGTTCAATCTGTGTGAGGCATGGGTACAAGCATTCAGGTCTGAGTGTGCAAGTCATGAGCTGGGGTCTCAGTCAGGGAATGCTGGGGAGCACTCACAGTAGGCATGGGTGCTAGACGGTCCACCGTCCTTCGATTCTCTCCACTACTGGGTAAAACCAAGGCCCCAGGATTCAGAAGCCTTGGGTCTCCATCCTCCCATGGAGAGACTGAATACATCAGGACCATGGCCAATCCACACATAGAAAGAGAACTCCAACCCTTGACCTGCAGTCACCTGCCAGCAAACCAGTGCCTGTGTACAGTAACCAGCCCAGAAAGCCAGCCCACTGCCGGTCAGACCTGTAGGAAGTCAGACTGCCATCTCGAGGAGCAACCCAGGAAACAAAACAACTTCCATGACAATCAGCCCAAAGAGGCCAGGACTTGATGAATAACTAACAGCTTACCCAACTTTCATCCCAGCTTCCAGCTAAAACCAACCAGAGAAAGCCAAATGTGTCTCCCAACTAACCACAGGGACACCCTTATTCTGGTTAGTACAGCTCCCCCAGGCCCTAGCCCCCAACAGGGCTTGCCCAAACCCTTCTCTTTTCCACCTGAAAGCTCCCCCACCCTCCAGCCTGCCTTTGAGTCTCTCCCAAAACACAAGTGACTGTGGCTGACCCCCAGCTACCGCACAATCTGAGCGAACAGATCTTCCTGTGTGGGTGGCCTTCCTTCGTGTCCACGCATGGACCACACAGTCCAAGCCCAAGCAGAGCAGCGGCAACCTGCCCCTTAGTGTTCCCTCTGCACCGTGGGCCGAGCCATGGCAGGAGGAAGGCCACCAGTGGGATATTCTGCAACGGGTGAGGAGGTCACAGTGGGTCTCACGTTCCCCTGGGATCACTGGGTCCGTTTGTGAATGCTGAGAGGTGAGTGCAGGGGAACAAGGTGAGCAGGTCCAGGGGCAGGGAATCGGGATGAAAGGCACTTTCTTCCCAGGGATTTTTGGCGAGCAGGCTGGAGTGGGCCCTGGGTTTTAAGCATCTTTCAGGACACACACCATCGTGAACGGGAAGAGAGCATTTCTCAGCTTCATTCCTAACGATGCAGGTGCAAAACCTCACTCACATGTCTGCCACAGTTAAAGTTCACTCTCATTACCTTATTATTCAAACCCCAACCTTGTTCATCATCTCTCCCACCGTGATGCCCGAGTCAGCCCCAGTGGGAACTCCCAAGTCCAGAAAATCCCAAGAACTCAGTGACGGGAGGGAAGTTTCAGCCTGGAAGTAATGGGGTCTGGGACTCCTCAGCCTCTCAGCTCTTGAGGCCAAGCCTGACTTCTCAGGAGTGTACCGGGAAGGAAGGAGGCTTGCTGAGATTCTGGGAATGTTGCTTGTTCGAGTCCAGCTGTCCAGTCCGGAGGTGGGAGTGCAGCTCTGAGGTCAGACCAGATTCATGGCCCCAGGACTCGAGAGCAGGACGGGGGACATGTGGGGCCGAGGGAACATCTGCCTCCATCCACACGGGCTACAGTAGCCCACCACCAACCCGGTGGCTGAAGTGACACCCAGTTGCTTCTCATTGCTCTGGAGGCTGGAAGTCCAAGGCCAAGGTGCCAGCAGATCTGGAGTCTGGATTTTTGGCTTATCCGTGGTATTTTCCCACTATGTCCTCACAGGAAGGAAGGAGTGAGGGAGATTTGGGGGATCCTTCTAGAAGGGCACAAATCCCATCATGGGACTCCACCCAACACCAAAGCCTGGGGAGTTAGGATTTCAACATGAATCTGTGGGAAACACAAACACTCAGTCCCTGTCGGTGTCCCCACATGAGCGATGGTGGAGCAGGCCCCAGGCCAGCCTCAAGGAGGCTGAGTCAGATGCCGTGCCAGGCCAAGCCCGGGAGATACTGGTCACTCTGGGACCAGGCTCCAGGAAATGCTGGCAGGAAGGGGGCAGCCAGGTGTAGGAGGACAGCACTGTGGTCTGGGGAGAGCCCAGGACTGGAGGGCATCGGTGGGAGAGGCAGGAAGGGGTAGGTCACAGTAAGTTCCCAGCAGCCAGTGAGGAGCCTGCCATGGGGAGCGAGGGGAAGCCCCGCAGTGGCACCAGGAGAGGTCAGAAGTGAGGCCAGATTAGACCCAGTAAGCACAAGGACGGGTGTGATGGAGAGGGGTGTAAGCAGAATCAGACATAGCCGGGATGGGAGAGGGTGGGGAGGACATGCAGGCAGCTGCCCAGGATGTCTGGAGGAGGAAGAGGAGGAGGGAAGACAGGGTAGAGATCAGCGAGGAGAGTGTGGGTGAGTGGGACACCTCAGGCAGGAATGGGTGAGAAAAGGAGGGAGTCTCCCAGCACTGAAATATGTCCGGTCCCTCTCACATCTCCACGGGATCCCCGTTCTCTCCTCGGCTACCACTCAGAGCCTGAACCCAAAGGCCCCCTTTGGGGAACTTCCCATGGGCCCTGGAGCTCAGCCCACTTTGGCTGACACATGCCTCTAACACTGACAGCAAGCTGGGGGCTTGCCCACGGCTGCCACTACTTATGACAACATGAATGACGATTAGAGATTTTCTGGAGTTTCAGATTACTTAGGTTGCTTCCTGGGACACAAAAACCAGATGGCGAAGTTGAAGTTAAGCAGGGTCAGGGAGAAGGTGCAGAACTCCAGCCACCACTGGCCCCAGGCTGGGTGAATGGAGCAGAGGGGAGCGCCAGAGCCTGGTCCCGTCGGATTGCCGCAGGTGGGCGCAGCTCCCAGCAGGACACCCAGCCCGCCCTAACTGCTGGACAAATTCTAATCGCCAGAACCTCTTACACTGGAAGAAGTCATAATCTCCAAGGAGAACTGGCTGCAAACAGATGTCCAGGGACCCAAATCCAAGCCACCCGCCAGGGACACTGAGCCACGGGTGGCTTTGGGAAGGAGACGCTAGAGGGCAGCAGGTATCCCTGATACTCTGGAAAATGGAAGAGCGCATTTATTCACTTTTCCATGCTCTCGATAACTGTGGAATGAGACATTTGGCCCCCAGGAAGTGTGGAGACTTGGGGTGTCCGCATCTGCAGGTATTTGAGAGAACAAGTCTGCTTGCAATTAATCCCCAGCAGCAGCTCGGCTGGTCAAGATGACGATGTGACCTCGTCCCTGTCCTCACTCTGCTTCAAAACAGAATCCCAGGAAGGAGGGGCCGACAAGATGCTGTGGGTCATGGCTCCGGGCTGGGGTACCTCTTCTTGGCAGAGGAGATGAGCGGGCAGGGGATGAGCCCCGGTGCCAGACCTCGACAGGCTCTGAGCCCCGACGCCACACCCGTCCCTCTTCTCCATGCTGAGGATGTAAAGTCAAGCAGGAGACGGTGCTGTTCGGGTTCCTGTTTGCATCATTACAAAGCAGCATTTCAAATTAAGCAGGAGACACTTGTCAGCTGGCTTGGGAGCCGCCTTTTCAGCTGCGGGACTGATCGCCCGTGACAGGAGTGTCCCATGATTCCAGCGGTCACAGATCTTGGATGTTAGGGGACAAGTCCCCTTCCCCGTCTCTCTGTTCTTTAAAGTTAACTGATCACACACATGACTTAAGTTTGGACCCTTGCGAGACGATGTGTATAAGTAAATTGAAACGTCAGGGGAAATGCTGTCAGAACACGCACAGGGTTTGACGCTTGGTTTTAGAAGGATAATCCGCACGTCCTGTAGATGGACATCGCTTTCCAAAGGAGAAGTCTTTAAGCAAACGTTGTGGATAATTTCGTAATCACTGGACGTAGCTGGAGAGCCCCAGGGGCCACCAAGCACGCAGCTCAGGAATCACCTTCACAGAGAGCAGGCTTCTTGGCAAACGCGAGGGGTCTTTCCTGGAAGCATGTGGACACCAGCAAGGACAATGGGACACTTTGTCTTAGGGGCAACAAGGTAAAGACCCAACATCCCGCAAACGGGAGTGAAATAGGCTTCTCCGTCTTGCAGTCATGGCGAAGCCTGACGGACGTCTCCCTTCAGAATCTACCGCAAACTTTATTTAGAGATTTGGGAGGGAGTCTGGGGGGAGGGGTGGCGAGCAAATATTCCCCCACTGGCTTCCCCTCACAGTGAGATCTGTAAATAATATTCTGCAATAACGGAAGTTATGAACCAACCGTTCACATGGAGAGGAGAAAATATGGGCAAATAAAAGCGCTCATTGCCCAGAACATAGACCATCATTTCTCCTGAGACTGACAAATGGAAACACTTACTTCGCCCACCAAGGGGTGCAGGGACCGGGGGTGGGGCGGGGCGGGGGGCACAGAAGCAGGGAGAGCAGCTCGGCCCCCAAGCCAGGCGTCCATCCGTTTGCCGGCTGAGCACTCCGTGTACACTCGAGGTGGGCACTTAATCGCTCATAAAAATGATTTGCTAGGCATTTAGTTTTTTAATAAACAATGGGGTGGGGGAGCAGAGGACGAGAAGATGAAGTTCCACAGAACATTGGCTCTTTACCTTTCGAATCAATAAGAAGAAGCCTGTGGTAAGGGAGGCAAGCCAGAGAAGGAGTCGGGGGAGGTGGGACGGACGGAGAAAGAGGACAGACGCGGGCATAGCCAGGCTTGCTTTGGGGCTGTCCCAGCACTGGCCTATCCGGCCCTACCAGCTTCCATGCCCTTCTGCCAGGCCACGTGCTCCTGTTCAGGTCCACGCACGTGACTGCGTGTCCGGCATCATCCTCACTAAGGGAAGAGAAAGCTGATTACCCACAGGCACTGCAAGGGGGTGCAGGGCTGCACAGGCTCCCGCGCCCTTCGTCCTCACGTCTGCCCTGGACACAGCTCAGGACAAGAAGGCAGGATTCTGGGGCTGGGAAGGAATCTGCAGACGGAAGCCCCATCTGTTGTGCACGTGACTTCTCCCGGGACATCCTACAACCCTGGCACACAGTAGGCACTGAATAAAAAAAAAAAAAAAATGTGTCTGGGGTAATGGACACTCATGAAGGACCCCATTCCCTTTTAGGGCATTCACACTTGGAATTTTATTTTATTTTATTTTTTTAAAGATGTTATTTATTTATTTGACAGAGATCACAGCAGGCAGAGAGGCAGGCAGAGAGAGAGAGAGGAGGAAGCAGGCTCCCCGATGAGCAGAGAGCCCGATGCAGGGCTCGATCCCAGGACCCTGAGACCATGACCTGAGCTGAAGGAAGAGGCTTTAACCCACTGAGCCCCCCAGGTGTCCCCACACTTGGAGTTTTAAATAAACTGCAGAATTCTGGGACCAGAAGGGACGACGGGCCAGCGTCCCACCCACCACCTCCGGTCTTTGAGCTGCGCCTAATCTCCCCACCATGCACCAGGTGCCCCAAGACGTGCCCCGGACCTCCTAGCACCTCCTTGCTGCAGGCTTCCCCAAAAGGCCACCAGCCCAAACGTGTCACAGTTAACAAGCCCGCCTCACCATCTTCTGAGCACGATTACCTTCTCCCCCGTCCCTTCTCGGGGGCTGCCGTGCCGAGCAGCCACCAGGCAGAAATGTCAGCTCCTAAATCAAAGACATACATCACTGGCCGCCCAAATTAACACATTTTATGGTTCTGTAAATGATTTTATGACAAATAGGGGCTGAGGGTTATGCATCAGGTTATGCAATCACTTTCCTCCCCTCGGCCCAGATCCCCGTTGCTTCCAATTGAGAGGCAATACAGGGGGCGTGGAATGACATTTAGTTACATTAAATTGCAAACACGCCTTTTTTCCTTGCTGTTTTCCCCACATAAAATAAGGATTAATGCCCCTTCAGCAACTTGGAGGCCTTGCTCAGCCGAGGTAAAGGACTCGGGTGCCCCTGGGTCACTGTTAGTTAATGCATGAGGCTCTGGTCTGTCTCGGGGAAGCCTGAAGGCCACATCTGGACAGCGCGGGGCAGAACAGGCTGCTCGTTAGCAAAGCCGCTGACAGAAAAGAGGAAACGGTGCCGCGAAATGTGGACATGCTCCCGAGTGGGTTCAGAGAACTGAGCCCCAATTCACACATGGCCAGTCGGATAGTCCCCCAACAGCAGGCTCACGCCCATGCCATGGCTGTCAGAGGCCAACCCCAGAACATTCTCCCCGAAGGCCGGCGCAAAGTAGCACTGGTTGGGGCACCACCAGGGCACCAGGACTTAGGAAGGATGATTGTCCCAGAAGGAGAGCAGGAGAGGGAAGGAGAGGAGGGCAGGCGGAGAGGGGAGGGGCGGCAAGAAACAACTACGGAGACGTGCGGCCCCTGGTTCGACGGAGTCAGCACCTGTCACACCAAGAGGAAGTCTCCCTCTGGGGGCTCCCAGAAAACTGATGTGCGTCCTGGGTGCCCTGGTCTCCCGAGATCTGGAGAGGTCATCCCGGCGAAAACACCAAGACTCGGTCCCGCAGCCAGAGCAAGGCGGACCTCGGAGATGCCACGGATGGTTCCGGGCCACCACAATAAAGCAAGCCAAATGAGTTTTTTGGTTTCCCAGTGCATATAAAAGCTATGCGTACGCTACACTGTAGTCTGTGAGACGTGCAATAACATTCTATCTTAAACACAACAATGCTCGTACCTTAATTAAAAATGCTTTTTTCCTACGGACTGCTAACTGGGTTTTCAGCACATCAGAGTCTTCTGGCTGGTGGAGGGTCTTGCCTCAATTTGAGGGCTGCCGACGGATCAGGGTGGTGGCTGCTGGAGGCTGTGGTTGCCACGGCGATTTCCTAAAATAAGACAACAATGACGTCTGCTGCATCGATTGACTCTTCTTTTCACAAACAATTGCTCTGTAGCAGGCGATGCTGCTTGATTGCACTGTACCCGCAGGACGACGTCTTTCAGCACTGGAGTCGTCCTCTCTCCCCTGCCACTGCTTTATCTGCTCCGCGCAGTGATGACCTCGGTCGTCTGCTGTTACTCCAACAGCCTTTGCGGCATCCGCACCGTAGACTCCCCCTCAAGATGCCGCCTTCTCTGCCTGTCCGTAAGGAGCAGCTCCTCGTCCGTCTGTTTACCACGGGCTTGCCGCGGTTCCGTCCCTGCTCAGGCTCCACGTCCCACTCTAGCTCTCTTGCGGCCGCCGTCTGCCGTGACTTCCTCCCCCGAAGTCCTGACCCCCTCAGAGTTGTCCGTGAGGATGGGAATCTGCTTCTTCCAAACTCCTGTTCTTGTTGGCCTTTTGTCCTCTTCCTGTGAATTGAATGTTCTTAGTGGCATCTAGATGGTGAATCCTTTGCCCACATCCGTCAGAGGAATTCGTATCTAGGGCAGCTGTCGCCTTATGAAATGTGTTTCTTAAATAGTAACTTGGAAGTTGAAATTACTCCTTGACCCGTGGGCTGCAGGATGGATGCTGTGTTAGCATGCGTGGAAACGACATTAATCTCGTTGTACATCTCCACCAGAGCTCTCCACGACCACAAGCATTGTCAGTGAACAGTACTGTTTTGGAAGGGATCTTTTCCCTCTGCAGTAGGCTTAAAATATTCAGCAAACCATGTTGTCAACGATGTGCTGTCATCCAGGCTTTGTTGTTCCATGGACAGAGCACAGGCAGAGTAAATTTAGTGTGGTTCCTCTAGCATAGTTCTAGAACTTGCACAATCGTAAATGAACATTGGTGTCCACGTCCAGTCACCAGCTGCATTAGCCCCAACAGAAGAGGCAGCCTGTCCTTGGAGGCATTGAAGCCGGGCGCTGACTTCTCCTCTCTAGCTGTGGAAGAGCTGGGTCAGCCTTCCGACGGCTGGTGTTCTGTGTACAGTGACGATCTCTTGTTTGGTGTCATTGCCTTCTCTCAGGTGATGGACACGGCTTCCCTTAACCTCACGAAGCCACCTCTGCTGGCCTCAGACCTTTCTAACGCGGCTCCGTCCTCTCTTCTCAGCCTTCAAGACCTGGGGAGTGAGGGTCTTGCTCTGGATGATGCTTTTGGCTTAAGGGACGTTGGGTCTGGTTTGATCTTCTCTCTGGACCACTGGGATGTTCCGTATCAGCACTGAGGCTGTTTTGCTTTCGTGCTCATGTGTTTGCTGGAGTAGCACTCTTCATTGCCTTCGAGAACTCTTCCTTTGCATGCACAACTTGGCCTCTTGGCACGAGAGGCCTCGCTTTCAGCCCGTCTCGGTTTTCGACATGCTTTCCTCACTGAGCTGAAGCATTTCTAGCTTTTGATTTAAAGGGAGAGACATGGGCTCTTCCTTTCAGTTGAATACTTAGAGGCCACCGTAGGGTTATTAACTGGCCTAATTTCAGTATTGTTGTGTCTCGGGGACCAGAGAGGCCTGAGGAGGAGAGACAGGGAACATCTGGTCAGTGGAGCAGTAGGACATACCCAGCATTTATCAGTAACGCTTGCCATCTTGCATGTTTGTGGTTTGTGGCGTCCCAAAATAATGACAGTAGTGACATCAAAGATCACTGATCACAGGTCACCATAAAAATATAATAATAATGAAAAAGTTTAAAATACTGCAAGAGTTACCAAAACGTGACCCAGAGACACAAAGTGAGCAAATGCTGTTGGAAAATAGCACCGATAGACGTGCTTGGTGCAGGGTCGCCACAAACCCTCAACTTGTAAAACTCAATACCTGTGAAGCCCCGGAAAGCAAGGTGGGCCTATAAACTTTTAAGTTGGAGAAAGAGGGAGAGGAACACTAAGAGAAATTAAATAACCATGTAGTTTCTTAGGTAAATGGATGCATTGTTAAGCATGAAGAAAGTAGGCAGAGAATCAAGCCTCTTCCATGAAAAACAGAACATGTTTCTCCAATCTGTGACTTTCCCCCTTAAGTAAAAATACAGTTCCCACTTGGACTGAAAACCTAGAACAGGATAAGGTTTCTCTCTTTCAGATTCTAAAGCCATAAATAAGTCACACAGCTTCTCACTCCGCACCTGCTTCGTACCCCAAAGGCATTGAAAAAATATCTTCTTGGCCAACCAGTCCTGAGAGGTTTCTTGGATCTTGGGCTGAAACTCCCGTCTTTGTTACTAACATTCCACATCCTGAGTGGGCCCCGGACAAGGGAGCGAGGCGAGCCGCAGCCGGATTGGTAAGGAAAGCCGACACAAAGACTCCCAGAGGAAGCGACGGGGCCACATGCTCCGGGAGGGCAACCCCAGAAGCGTAAGCTCCAGGCACCTCGGGTAGCCTCCTCTAGTCCACAGTATATTTCAGAAACAGAAACAGTAAGTGAGAATTCTGGAAGGAATAGATCAGCCCTTGGGCCCCAAAACAAAATCCACCTTTTTGGAAATGAATCCCCAACTCTATGTCCAAGGACAGGTCTGAGCCTCCCCTCTTTCGAGGTAGCAGGAAAGCATTATACTCAGCTTGACATGCTCAGAAGTAACTTAAAGAAAAGACAGTGACAGATATGGGCAATACTGAGACAAAGCAAAAGTTCACAATAAGGGCACCCAGCACATATCTCTCTGTTGATGGGAACAGAGTCCCTCATCCAACCATCAACACCAGATCAAGTTGGCATTTGCCTCTTGAGTAGCAATGTGCATACTTGAAAGCTTGGGGTTCCTTCTTCATTACCAATAGACATTTACTGCATGGTTACTATGTGCTTGTCTATGTCACCAGTGGTGGGAGCGAGAGAGCAAGGGGGTTCTGAAGAGCTAAGTCTTAAGGAGCTCACTGGGAAATCTGGGGTGTCATATGCCTATCTTCACTGGTGACCTTTAACTGAGTATTAGAAACTTGAGACACAAAGAGACATCCATATTCTAGACAATACCTCCCCTGCCCTTCTGCCTCACTCCAGCTTTGCAGGAAAAACAAAATGCAGAATATCTGAGGAGGCCAGTGTGTAGATAGAAGCCATAGGCTATTTCTGCAATCCCTACCACAAAGCCGCTGGGCAGTGCTGGAAACTAGGAGACAGCCCCTTTCAGACACGCTCAAGTTTCCATCTATGATTCCTGCAGCCAAGAAAGAGGTAAGATGCACCACTGCTCCAGACCAGCTTTTCCCAGCACGGTGTGCCTCTCCTGTTCCTGCACCACTCAGAGCACCTGTCAGAAGTGAAAACCCCCCAGACCCAACCCAGCCCTTCAGAATCAGGACCTCTGGGCATGAGTCCTAGAAACTTGCATTTATAGTTCCCAAATACATCTTCTGCACAAATGGGTTTGAAATGCTGCCTCTCATTCCCGTGGCTTCCTTTGAGAGTCCACACCTGTGCCAGACACACGTCCTAACACAACAGACACACCGTAGCTCTGGGCGTCTTCTCTACCCTCATTTGTCTGTACATCCCAGAAATCACAAAATAGAACGGGAAGATTGAGGGGGCCTTGGCCCTCTGCCTCCCTCCAGCTCCTGGAGAGGATGGCTCCTCTGGGGATTCTTCCCAACTCTCTGGCATACGTCACCATGCAACAGCTCATTTAGGGCTGTCACCCCACCTGACAGAGCTCTGCTTACATAGGGACAAAGCCTGGTTCATTCACTGCCAGATGGCCAGTACCTGGGGATGTGCTTGGCACCAAGGAGGAAATAGATGAGAGAAGGGTCATTAGGTGAATGAACAAAAGCCCAACAACTTACTCTTACATGATTCAGTAGGCTCTGCCCCCAGTCTTCCTTTATGGTAACAATAACAGCATGTCCCCACATCTACAATGGGCTTTATAGATTATAAAGTGTTTTGTTGCACTTCATTCCATGACCCCACAATGGCTCAGAGCTCTGCCAGTCCATGGGGAGCTCAGGGAGCACACTGCCCCAGAGCTGGCGGAGCTGACAGGTCACTATCAGTGCTGTGGAGGGGCTGGGAAAACACACATGGTGAGCCTGGAATGAGGCCTGTGCTCAGCAGAACACTGTACCACCTCTAACCTCCACTGGAATGGTCTTCAGAAAGCCTGCAGGAGGAGGCCCTCTCTTCAAGCACAAAGGTCAGTTCCCCATCCCCCTTCAGCACGCCCCCCAGCCCCAGGAGCTCTTGAGCTGGACAACAAGGAAACCCCATTCAGCATCAGTGCAGAATGCAGGGGAAGAAGACACAGAAGACCAGGTCCAGTAGCCCCAGAGTTAATACCCAAACCCGCTGTGGCCCCCAACAGCCAAGCTCACCACCTGCCATGCTTCTTTGGAACTAAATGCCCCATGGAAGGGAGGCAGGGGAAGGACACAAGTGCCCACTCCAGGCAACCTCTTTCTGGCCAAGGGGCCATCAGCAGAAGTGACTAATTTCCCATCAAGAACCAGTAGAGGGTGCCTTGTCCCAGAGGGTGAAACCACAAGCCGGAATCGCGGCTCCAGCCTGGATCCCTGTGTGGCCGCGTGGAGCAGAGCTCCTGCCAACATGCCTGGCTGAGTGACAGCCACCCCGGCTGAGCAGGGCTTTGCTATAGCAGCATGGCCTGGCCTTGGTGCAAAAATAAACATGAGTCACCCTGTGAAATCTCGACCTGGAGTTCGCAGCTCTGTAATATTCTCTGCGGTCAAATACAAATGCCCAAACCAAGGTGGATCATTTGTTACTGGGAAAAGCGCTTGTGTCCTGAGCTGAACTTGCAATTTTTTTTTTCTTTTATGAAACAACATTTTTAAAGAACATTTAAAGAACAGTTAAGAGACAAACTGTGGCCATTCAGACTTGGGTGCTTGGCAGAGGTTCCCTCAGTATATATAGAGTGAGGCTGTCACTCCAAGGGAAACAACTGGAAGCATTCATTACCAATGATAGAATTCAGTCTTTCGAGCAAGAATTAGAATTTTGGGAGACTGGTCTCCTCCACCATGAGCTTGACAGCTTCCCAGTACTCACAGGCTTTTTGGATGAAGCAGAGGGTGATATTAATTAACATGATTTTTTGAATAATGAGACGTGTTGACATTTGAAAGATGAGCGGAATGCAGTGAAATGGTATTTTGCAGATGACCCGCACGCGTTGCTACAAAATCACACGTGGATAACACCCCCCCCCCGAAAGAATGGATTTTGATGCCATAGGAAAGAAAAAGTTGTTGATATAGTTTCTGAGACCACACTGCAACCAGGCTTTAAAGAACAAGCACTTGCTGGCTTTCATTTCAGCATCAAAGCAGAATATCCCCAATTATTTGTAGAGCATCACAGAATATCTGATAAAAGCTTTTAAAACACCCCTCTATTTTCCAACCACATACCCCTGTGAGGCCATATTTTCTTCATTTATTTCAAACAAAACAACATATTGCAACAGGCTGAACACAGAAGTCATTGTGAAAATCTAGCTGCCTTCTATTAAAGCCAAACGTTGGAGAGGTTTGCTGAGAGGGGGAACCACATCATGTTTTTCACTATTAGGGTTGGAGGGGACACATAATCTCTCTTCCCAAACATGGTGTTTGTGTCAACATGTCGTTGGGAATGTTACTGTTCTTTTTTAAGAACTAATAAATATATAATTTTTAAATGTCTCCATTTGCAACTTTAGTAAAGTAAATAGGAATAGGTATAACCCAGTCAAAAGCTCTTTGGGAACCTCTCTAACTTTTCATGAGTGCAAAGTGCTCCTTGATTACCTGCCCACGCAGGTACCCACATCCAGGTCCGAGCAGGCTAAAGTCCATGGGGGAGGGGACCATGCTTCGTCCTGGTGTCTGTGCAGGGCCTGGCCCTACAGCTATGACCATGGTTCGTGCCACATGAATGGACAAAGGAACAAGAGAATGGGGCTTCCCATCCCACGGGTCTTCCCTTTGGGTGGGAGTGTCAGAAATCTTCAAACTACAGCCTCCAGTGAGATGCATGGGAGCTCTTTGGTGTCCCTTCTGAATCTGGGTGGGAGATGGATCCACGGCTCTCCAGACCGCAGCATTTGGGGCCCCCCAGAGTCTCCCAGAGCTGAGACAGACAATCCAGGAGCCATCTGCCTCCCAAAACCTCAGCAGCTTAATGAGACTTCACTGAAACCAATAGGAATAGGAAATAAGGAAATAAGAATGTGCCTTTTTAAATTATGAAAAACAAGAATATTGCACTAAAGAGCTACATTAAAGTGTATGCAGCATTTAACTGATCCAGCATCGTCACAGTTCAGTATGACTGATGGAACAGTGAGCAGCAGATTAAAGGTTTTCCAGCTCCAGCTGCTCCAGGGAAAATCCTCCTGCGTCCCAGTAGACCGCGGTGCTGGACAGGGCTATCTCCCACCCATGCTGGCATCCAATCCAGCAGCAGGAAAGAAGGGTCATTGCCACGATAACAAAGGGCTGTGCCTTTCCACAGCCCTCCTAGTTATCTGTCTGATACCTGCTATTTTCCCAAAAGGATTTGGAGGCTCTTAGCATTTTTCTGTGCATTAAGTTCTTTCCGATGTAACTCAAAGGGAACAAGGTAGATACACCCCCTTCCTTAACTGGGGCCACACTCAGAGAACATGTGACCTGTTGAAGAGATGAAAGAGCCAAATCTGACCCGGTCCCCTCCCGGCCCACAGACACCATGGAGCCAGGGCTCTTTTCTGGTCTTTCGGGGGTGGTGAGCCCAGCCACTTCATCCTCCTTGACTCTCTTTGCCATTTCTGAGGGGAAGGTGTTGGACATGTAGTAGTCAGAACAGTCCTCAGCAGCTACTGTAACCAACAGGGCCAAGATGCCTGTGGCTCAGCGACCAAATGTATTTCTTGATCACCAAAGCACAATTCGCAGCAGGCAGCAGTCCCTGTAACAATGTCTCATGTGTCTGGGCTCGGGCATCCTAGCGAGGTCTCCCACGGGGTCCTCCCTTCATCCATATCCGTATCCCATCAGCAGACGCGGTCACGGGGTCCTGGGCTCACAGCAAGGGAGGCTGGGGATGTAGCTCTCCTGTAGAAGTGGCCACAGGCTCTTCCACAACCCGCCCTCTTGTCTCCAATATTCTCTTTGTCCTTTCTCCCACAGAAAGGAGACCCAAAAGCCCCTCCTGGTCACTGCACACAGCACAAGCATAGGCTCTCCAGGGAGGCTCGTAGCTGGAGGAAGCAGGTCTGGCTGGCAAGCTGTGAATGAGGAAGGCAGCTGGCAAAGGCCTCATGCACACACACCCCGAAGTACCCAGGATCTGACAACGGAGCAGGGCCAAGGTCGTCCCATCAGAGCAGAGCGGCTGGGGGGATGAGTGGCACTGCCCAGCAGCCAAGAATCTTTGAACAGAAATCAAATCACATTCTCTCCCTGTTCAAAACCCTGCCATGGTTCCTCACATGGTCCCCAGGGACCTCGGTGCCAGATGGGGCCATCTCCATCCCCTAAGGTAAAACCCCAGCCCTGAACCAGTCATGGCAGGCCCTAAACTCATGTCTGGCCTCAACACCTACCTCTCTCCCCCTTCTTAGTCCTGAACAGCCACTTTCACCTTCCCTTCTTCCCACCTCAGCATTTTTATGCTCGCCTTTCCCTCCCCAGGAGCACCCGCCCTACCTGTTCCCACAGCCGGCAACCTCTCACTATGTAAGTCCCCAGCCCAATGTCTGATCTTTAGAGGGTGTGTCTCCGGGAGAGCCCGCACGCTGCATCCCTGCCCCTGAGTTTACGCTGGGTCACGTACGCGCACACTGCGGATCTTCTGTCCGCTCCACGAAGGAGGGCAGGAACCACATCTATCTGCCTCACAGCTGTGCCCCCAGGGCACACCTGACTGCGAGGGGCACTTGGTGAATGTTTGCTGAATGAACAAATGAGAAACAAAAGGAGCTTCACCGGCCCAGCATTTCTCAACCTGTTGGGAAATCTCTAGAAAACACTGAGGAAGAAAAGTGCTCAGTGGTGCATTGTCCTGTGTTTTCCAACTCACTCGACTTCAGCACACATGAACCTTTTTGCACTCTGCCGATTTCACACCAACAGTCACACTGGGGACACTTTCATCTTTGATAGTCTCCTAAGTGCCAGGCACTGGCAGATCTGGCCTTGCCTCCGTGGGCCTCACAAGCTAGCGAGGGACACGGTGGCCTGGAAAGCCCCTTAAATTCCTGGCACAATATAAAGTCATTATTTTCCATTTTATGGAGGCTTAATGGGGGCACATGGGTGGTTCCTGCAGCCCAGCATCCCCTGTACCTGAGCAGGGCACCCCAGACGCTCAGAGCCTTTATCTGCTGCCCGCAGACCCCCACACTACGTGGAGGAAAGCAGGGACAGGTGCACAAGTGGTCTCCAATTCTTCCACCAAAGCCGCCTTCACAAGGCTCTCTGCCCAGCACCTGCTCAATGGCGGCCCAGCCACGACCTTCAAGACCTGCTCCAAGCAGCAGGCACCAGACCTTCGGGGCTCCTCCAAGTTCACAGCAGCTCCCGTGTCTTGGGAACAAGCTGGGCAGTGATATCTCAGAGCCTGCTTTGACCGAGCAGGCAAGGGGCCCAAAGAGAGGCTGCCCCCTCCTCCTGCATGGTCCCTGCTCATCTGGGGCTTCAGCAGGGGCTGGGCGAGCTGATCCAGCCCACACAGCCAGCCAGTGCTGGGCCCCGGGCTCAGATGGTGTCTTGGCCACCCCAGAAGCAGTAGCAGGTGGCCTCCAGCTACCCATTCTGAATGCCCCTTCCCAGACAGAGAATCCGAAGGTACAGACACACTGTGCCGTAGCCCGGAAACTTCCTGGCTCAGAGGGAACAGGTGGAGGGCCTTCACCAGGGCGAGTTCCACCAGAGCCCGGGAAAGGCTGCAGGAAACCAGCCTGGGCTGCTCCAGGCTGACCCCACACGGCCCTGTTCCCTCACTGCAGGAGGGCCGTCCTTCTCTCAAGCCCTTTCTGGAAATCTGATTCTTCAGCCTCCTTGCTTTGACCAGAGGTATCTGACGCTTTCCCCTAAAATGAGGGCGATTCCGGCAGCATCTGCTTGAAAAAGGCCTCTGCAGACTGAACGGGGCCTCCCATGCTTGGCGCATGCCAGGCCTTGGGCCCATGCGCATTGTCGAGATCTGTGAAATCAGACTGTGTGCCCATGTTGCGCATTGCACAGAGACCGCCTTCCATAAACGTTTGCTAAGTGGAATTCCTGGGTCTATCTCTCCTGAGAACTTAAGCGAACGGAGACCTAAGCTGTGACCACTTAGCTTTTCTGTGATATGGCACCTTTGCCCCACGCTAGACTTCCTTACCTGCACCTGAGACTTGGCCACTCCTTCCCCAACACTGCAGACGAACTGGTATCCCCCCAGTAGATGGGCCACTGGTCATAAAGGAGACCCAGAAATCGCAGGGCACCCTCGTCCTGCACTTACTGGCTGATTTTGCCTGCCGCCTCCCATGAGCGCCGCGACTTGCGGCCAGGAGAGCAGCTGGTGTCGCTGGCCACATTTTGCAGATGATGAGTTTGGGTCTCGGGAAGGTTAAGTGATTTGCCCGTGGTCACCCAGCTAATTAGCGGGAGCGGAGCGGGGTCGTGACGTCGACTCCTTTCGCCTGGGTCTCCTCCGTGCACCCTCTCGAAACACACTTCCACCTGGAAAATTGGTTCGAAGTCGTCCGAGTCCCCGTCAGTGCGAGAAGCCAGAGCTGCCTTCCAAAAGATTCCGAGGGAAGTCACCTGTTCTGGGAAAAAGAATAATTCGTGGCGTCTAACTCAAAATGTGTGCTGGGCTGGATATGCCTCCCACGAGGGATGCCAAGGGCTGCTCAAAATGCTGGTGTTTCTCCAAATCAGGAACCAAAGCCAGCTGCTCCGCCTGGCTCACACCCGGCTCATTTCCACGTTTCCAGCTCATTCCACACTCCCAAGTCGTCACAAGTGCAAAGTACCACCGAGATCCGTCTCCAGTGAGCTAACAGCCTTATTAGTGTCCTGCACGGCACATTCTTGGCTTGAATTCAGCTCTCGGCCTTCGCCGATGCTCAGAGAAAGCTCAGTGGCTGCCTCTGAGTTCACTGAGAAGCATCAGGACGTTTTAGTCTCAGACCCCTCTATTCTGTCCAAACAGATGAGCTTCCCGGGAACGTCGGCCCACACCTCACGGAGAAATGGAAAGCTGACCACTTGCAAAGCTCATGGGTCTGGACACCTTCTCCATTAAACGTTGAAGATAGCTCCTCTGACAGTCGCCCATCAGTCCCGCCTCCGCCCTCCCGCCCGCAGGAAGGAGGGCTCCCGGAAAGTCTCCTCAGTGTAGGGTCCCCTGAGGGCCTCACGCCCCCGAAATGTATTGATTTGGACCCTAAAGCTGAAGGGCACTAATCTGGGCCATAAAAGCTCAGACGGTGGTTCTCTGATGAGGGCCTCTTTGATTGGAGAATGAGTCATTGATCTTCCTTGAGACGGTTCAGAGAAGAGCCCTCAGTAAGATGATCCAAACTCATTCTGGCGTGGTGAGGACTTAGCCAGCAGACTGTCGCCCTTCTCGGTGGAAAGAAGAGTTTCATCCCTCACCCCCCTGAGCCACCTGGAGACCCATAGTTTTAGTTTCAAATTCAAGAGGGGGAGAGATGACAGAGAAGCCCCCAAAGGGAGTTTTTGGCTCCAGTCCCCATGCACAGGCCCTAGGGTCATGTCAAGTGGCAGATTACCTGCCCGAACCCCTGTTTCTTGACCCCTGTACTGAGTTGACCAGTGTCCTCCCCAAATTCACATCCACCCATAATCTCCAGAATGCCACTCTGTTCAGGAAATTGGGCCTTTGCTGGTATAAAGTTATCACGGAGGTCACGTTGGATGAAGGTGGGTGTCCTCAGAGGACAAAGGAGGGCTGGACACAGACGCACGTGTCACACAGAAATGAGTCAAGGTGGAGGTGTCTGCTAGCCAAGGGTCGCCTGTGGCCACCAGGAAGGACCTGGGTGGGGAGGGGGGTAGAATGGACTTTCCCCTCATCCTCAGGAGGAACCAGCCCTGCCCGCAGCTGTCTCTCAGACTTCTGGCGTCCAGGACTGGGAGAGAGTAATTTTCTGTTGTTTTATGCCCCCTGTCTGTGCTGCTCTGTTCCAGCAGCCCCCAAACCTTCACGACCCTCCTGTGCCCCCAAGCACAGCCAGGCAGGACCCTCAGCTGGACCGCTGCTGACCACACGGTTCCCATTTCTGCTCTGCTTCTCCTCAGGGAGGGCCCTGGCGTGCATCTCTTCATTCCTTGAGACCAAGGCTTTGGAGCCCCACCTGCGTTCAGGACATCTCTGGGACTGACCCCAGCAGGCAGGGTCCGGCTCAGCCCTCCTGCTGCTCGACCTGCCCCTGATTCCCACATCTGTCCTCCCCTGTGGACACAGAGCTCGCGGGGCAGGGAACAAAGCCAGGCGAGGAGACACGGGCGCCGTTCCCCGGAACCCTCCACGGCCGCTTCCTGCAGGTCCAGGTTGGACACGCGTCTTCCAGTTCGCGCTGAGAGCTGCAACACGGAGCTCGGGGCAGACAGGGGAACCGGGCCTGATTTGCAAGGCCCAGAAGCACCCGGACACACAGGCACAGAGGGGGACGTTCTCTTAAACCCCTGGCTCAGCGGCCCTCCACTGGTCCGGCACAGCAAGCTTCAGAGGCCTGGCTCTTCCACTTAATTAGCTGCCCCCCCACCCCCTCCCCCACCCCAAGGCTGGGGCCTAATTTGACAGTTTTGATCAGCAATTTCAAGACCATCTGGAGACTGAAACACTGGAAACTCCCGCCAGATCTTGAAATAACTCAGCCTGGCTCCGCTCACTGGTGAGCAGCGGCCCCACAGCCTCTGCGTCCAGGACACTGGGAAGGGCTCACAGAATGAGCCAGGTTCGGACACGGCCAGGGTCAGCCTCCCTGGTGCAGGACGGGGACGGGGGTCCAGACCCTGCCCGGGGCTGTCCAGCTCCCCCGACCACCTTCCTTGAAGGCAGAGTCCCCAGCACCCGAGAACAGTCGCTGGTTGCCAGCCGGCCTCTGTGCTTGCCCCCGAGTAGAGCTCCATCCTTCTGATGCTCCCCTGCACCCCACCCTAGCCTCTCAGGGCGTTATCCATTCTGTTGGGGTCACACAGCCTCCCGAAAGGTAAACGGTAGCGCAGACTGGGGCTTCCCATTCTGCGTATTCATGCCAACAAGTGGGCTACAGGGATTTCAGTCTGTGGGCAGGGCCTTTCCATCTGCTCATGCACATACCATGGTCAGAACAGCTTCAGAATCCAAAGGCCTGAGTTCAGGTCCTGGTGTCCCACCCGCCTCCTCCGCTGCCTCCACTGTGCATGGGGATTCTGGGGCCTGACTCACAGGTGTGGTATTTTGGAAAGTATCGAGTGTGGTCATCTGTGCTTTCTAAACCTGAGAGCGCTACACAGATGAGACAGCTAGTTTTACTCACTGACCAAACCTTATGGAACGTCCATGAGCTGTGCCAGGCATGACTTGGCTGTCCATTACCACGGTCCAGATAAAGACCCTCTGCATGGTTCTCCCCACTGGGAGTTGAAGGGCTGACTTTCCGAGGCAATCCTGGAGGCACGGAGCTGGAAGGTGAGCCCTCTTTAGATTGGAATGGCCCCAGAGCTAACCTGCCCAAGCAGTTGGGAACAACAGTGGAGCTGCAGGGAGGTGGCAGTCAGGAGAGAGGATGTGGGTGGACACAGTCACAGCTCAGGATCCTGAACCAACCAGGGGCACTGGCCTGCCTCACATCCAGAATGCCTGTGGATATCCTGACGGAAACTCCTTGGGAACCACAAGCAAGCCCAGCCTGTGGCAGGCACTTTGCAGAACACGCTCTCCCTGTCCTCCTGCATCTTGCAGCAGAAACTTCTCTGAATAATTCAGACGCATTATTTAAATCAGGTCTCACATGCCTAAATCCATGTGGGTCTCTAATCAAATTATAGTGAGTCGATGCTGTTAAGCTCTTATTAGCAGTAATAGTATTTTAAAATAACAGAATTTTTTCATGTATGTGATAGAGTTTTTAAGTACTTTTGTCATATCAGCTTCCAGCCAACATCCGTGGTTCCCCAGCCTTTAATTTTGCTGAAAATTAATGTAATAGTCAGCTTCTGTTGCAGTAACAAACAGTTCCAATATCTCAAGGCATTACACTAGTTGTGGTTTTCTTCCTCATTTTCCATAAGGATTATATACTGACTAGGTTCTTCTGGACTCTGCTGGGTTCTTCTGGGTTCTGCTATGTTCTACTGAGATCTGCTGGATTCTGCTAAATTCTGATGAGTTCTGCCAGGCTCTGCTGGATTCTTCTGGTCTCTTCTGCATTCTTCTGAGTTCTGTTAGGCTTTACTGGGCTCTATTGGGTTCTTCTCGGCTCTGCTGAGTTCTTCTGGGATCCACTGTGTTCTTCTGAGCTCTGCTGGATTATGCTGGGTTCTGCTGGGTTTTCCTGGGCTTTGTTGGATTCTAATGGAATCTTCTGGATTCTTCTGGACTATGCTTGATTCTTCTGAGTTCTGCTGAGTTCTTCTGGGATCTGCTGGGTTCTATTGAGCTCTGCAGGATTCTGCTGAGTTCTTCTGGGCTCTGCTGAATTCTTCTGGCAACCACTGGGTTCTTCTGAGCTCTGCTGAGTTCTTCTGAGCTCTGCTGGATTCTGCTGGGTTCTGCTGGGCTCTGCTGGGTTCTTCTGGGCTCTGTTGGATTCTAATGGAATCTTCTGGGTTCGTTTGGGTCCTGTTAAGTTCTTCTGCACTCTTCTGTACTCTGCTTGGTTCTTCTGAGTTCTGCTGTGTTCTTCTGGGATCCGCTGGGTTCTTCTAAGCTCTGCTGGATTCTGCTGGGTTCTGCTAGGCTACACATGTGGGTTTTTTTCTAGAACCCAAGCTCAAGGAATCCCCAAAACCTGGAACCTGATGTTCTCATGGTGAAGGGCAGGAGTATGGGCAACAGAGCCAAGCCACATGTGCACATTTAAAGCTTCTGCCTGGGGGTGGGTGGGGGAAGACTGTATCACATCCACTTACTTTCCTTTGGCCAGAGCAAATTGCATGACCACAGCCAAAGCCAAAAGCAATAAGAAAGTGTATTCTGCCTGTGTGGCAAGGAATAGGAGGTATCACAGGCGTAATGGTGCCCTCAAAATTCATACATTTAAGTGCTAACCCCAAGAACCTCAAAATGTGACCTAATTTGGAAATAGGGTCATTACAGGGGTAATTAGCTGGTCAAATGAGGTCATACTGAGGTAGGCCACCAATATGACTGGTGTCCTTATGGAAACAGGGAATTGGAGCACAGACATACATGTACAGAGAGAAAACTTTTCATTTCATTTTTAAACCATGTAAACATGAAGGCAGAGATAGGATGATGCATGTATAAGCCAAGGACTGCCAAAGATTACTAGCAAATCACCAGAACCTAACAGAGAGGCCTAAAGCAGTTTCCCTCAGAGTCTTCAGAAGGAACCAACATTGCTGAAACTTTGATCTTGGGCTTCTGGCCACTAGAATTCTGAGAGAATGAATTTCTGTTGTCTATGCCACCTAGTCTGTGGTGCTTTGTTATGGCTTCCTAAGTATAATAACTCATTCCCAAGAAGGAATGAGTAATTGTGAGAAAAGAATGCAATGGACCAGAGGTGAGTAGCCAGGAGAAAATTTTAGATGGCAGAAGACTTGTCGTCAGTGCTGAGCCTGCTGCAATGTCATGTGAGCCCAGGGGAGTTGGCTTTTCCCACATTCTTCCTTCCTAAGAGTTTAAGTCTGTGTGGCTCTACCTGGTTGTGATCTTCTAACAGTGAGTTTGGGGGGCAGGAGCTATATTTGCAGTCTAGTGTTATTACTGACAAGAAGTGACTCCAGCTTTTTGATATAACAGAGGCCTTGATGGTCGCCCTAGATGGTCCAAGACAATTCCATTGGGGATGCTTCTGGACCTCTGCTATGAAAATGCTATATCCCAAGGATGCATTGGGAACATCCAAGAGGCAAAGCATCCTAGAGGAACAAGCGGACTTTGAAGCACACAAGTCTACATCCAAGCCTAGCTCCGAGGTTAAGCTCAAATAAGCAAACCCCTCTCTTCCTCTCACACTGTATGTAGCTATAAACACTGCCAAAATACATCGAGTGGCTCTGTAAGGCTCTGGAACACAAACATCAGGTAGATGGGGGAGACCAGAGTTCAAAGTATCCATGAACCTGTGATGAGTTTACTATTTTGTCTTCCTCTTGTATCTTCCAGTCTAGACCCCGTCCAGCCCAGAAGTGAGCTCCAGGAAAAGCTCTCTGTCTCTGTTTTGAGGCGTGGATCTCTAACATTCAGAGAGTAGAGGAAATGTCCCTTTTTTTCTTTCTTTCTTCCATTCTTATACCCCAAACTTCAAGCATTCCAACTGTGGCAACAGCAATAGCAGCATCAGTGAGAAGCCAAAAGGGCCAAAAATCCTGCAGGGGAATCTTTTTCTCCTATTAAGGAAGTTGTGGTCTTAAAAGAGTGGAGTAGTTCCCAATGCTTTCTTTCCTTGTCCTCCCACAATTTGACCCAAACAAAATTTGTTGTAAGAAGTACATGCCAGGGAGGATAAATAAAGCCCTAAATTTATGACCACAGAACCATAAAGGGGAGCCCCCAGAGAATCAGAAAGAATCAGGGATACTTCAGAGAGGGGGAAACTTGGGAAACTTCTGGGACTTTTCCCAAATTGTGCATATGTGGATCCAATCCTAACCCATGTGAGAAAAAGACTCTGAGAACTGAGCTAAGAGATAGATGACCTCCTAGGTCCCAGGCTGGTCACTGAGGGGCAGAAAGTCAGGACAGATCCAAACATCAATGCAAGGACATTTAAATGAAACAATGCAAGTTTCATTTAAAAATGAAACTTCATTTCAACCACCATAGCCCTTAATGAGCTGGTCATAACTTGTGGCCTGGACATAAATAAGTTGATAGTCTGCAAAACCAACAAAAAATATCAGTATTCTACATAGAATTTAATTATGACACAGAGACCCATAACATAATATTCAAAATGTTCCGAAAGCAATCCAAAAGTACTCAGCATACGAAGAAGCAGGGAAATCTTAACACTGGTGAAAAAAGACAGAGCAGACACTAATGCCAAGATAATACAGATGTTGGAGTTATTTCACAAAATTTAAAGCATCTACTATAAAAAGTCTCTAACAAGCAAAGGGACACCTTGAAACTGATGGAAAGATAAGTTATTTCAGCAAAAAAATAGAAGATACAAACTGAAAAATGCAATCACTATAATTTTTAAAAAGCCATTGAATAGGGTTAATGGCAGAATGATGTTAGCAGAGGAAAGAGCCAATGAACATGAAGATATTTCAATAGAAACTATCCAATCTGAACAGAAGAAAAACAGAGAAATTGAAAAACATTAACAAGAACTCTGGGATCTGTGGAGAATTTCCAGACCAAGCTCTGACCCTTTACAAGCTGAGTGTGGTTGGAAAGGTTCTGAACTACAGTTTCCTCACCCCTAAGCAGAGATGACCTTTGTCTTCCCACTAGGTGTCAACAAACATCATCTCAGTAAATCCCCAGAACAACCACCTGATACAAATATAGGCAACAACGCCTTCATTTTACATAGGAAAGCCAAGGATGGATCGAGTCTAGAAGCTTTATTCAACTAGTGTGATAATGATGGGCTTTTAACTTGACAGACCAGCACCAGTGCCCATATCCTTACTCTTGACAGCTATCCTGTTTCCCTCAACAAACAGCTGTGCTTGTGATTGTGCAGGGATGGGGGGAGGGATAGATAGATGACGCAGTTTGGCAAAATGAGACAGGGGCTTCATGGAAAACTTAGAAGCCATCTTACCGCACACTAATAGCACGACCAGAGCAAATTACCTTCCCCATTTCAGCTAAGCTTCCTCATCTATAAAATTAAAAGTTAGACTATATTCTCTTTAGGACCATCGTCATTTCTTACAGTTAAGGATTTCAATCATCTTGCTCCAGTGACATCCAGGTACTGCCCGAATACACCATTGAGTCACTCCCCCATTCACTAAAGGGCATGCGCTGTCCCGGGTGCTGAAGGGCAGACTTGCGGGCCCCAGGAGCTGGAGATTTTTCTGAGCAATGTCTTTCCCCCGGGCTTGTTCCAACCTTTCTGTGTGAGTTCCACTGAATGCTGACTCTGGTTATAAGCATATTTCATGCTGGAGGGAGCTGTTCAGGTTAATCCGTTCCGCCCCCACCCTGGCTCCTGCCCCTTGCCAGTGTGTCTAAAACTTCTCCGCCCAGCCCTGAAAATGTTCTCTCCCAGGCAGCTTGTGTCTGCAACCATCCCCCTTCATACCTCTGCCCAGCTGCAATTCTCACAGTTCTCTTGCTCCTAATTCATCTGTCCTTTGAAGACTTACCTGGGGTGGGGGGCTATAACAGGCCCCAGCCTGCCAGACTGGGGCGGGGGGGGGTGCCTTGGATTTGTCTGCACCAGAAGGAAACTATTCAGAGGCATTAAAAAAAAAAAAAAAAGCAAGCAGGGGTTCTGTAGATCCAGTTGCAAATTCAGGTGCAGTATCTCATTTCCCACAACACAAGATTTTTGAGATTTCTAAGCCTGGTAACTGAACCACATTTGAAACCAAAGAGGAGTTGGGTGTGGAACCAGGAAAGCATCCTCTGGGGCCAGAGAGCAGGAGGTTGTGAGTCAGCTGGGAAGCTTTGTGTGCCACAGAGATTTCCATCTCCCCACCTTTCCTCCCATTCTGAATTGGCTGGTGGAAGAACCCAACTCCAACCCACCGAAGCTTTGTTTGCTGAAGGGATCTAGGGGAACCTCAGAGTTTAAGGAAGAGTTGGTAGGAAGAGCAAGAATAGAGAAAGGCCTCAGGAATGGCTCGATCCAGGGACCAGAGTGCTTTAGGTCATCCTTTAAAATATAACATGCTCCTCCGTGCGCATTTGTTTCACTCTCCTTTCCTCCTGAAGACTGCTTTTTCCCCGCTTCCCAACCCTTATGGAAAAAACTGGGTTCCCAACAGCTCTGGGGTTTGACATGTTTACTGCTTCAGCCACCCAAAGAGAGACTCCCAATCTCTACCTTTCCCAAATCCAAAGCTCCCAGGAAAGGGATGTGCCACTAAAGCGCAGCAAAGCAGGTCAGGGTGGGAGGGAGAGGAACAGGGGCTCGGGAACCCATTCCATTCATAATGAAGGATGTCCTCCCTTATTCCTGGCCACCAGGACGGCTGCAGAAATGGGATTAGCAGTCTGCCCTGGAAACTCTTGAGGATGACCAGCTCTCCTCTCCGTGCTCGGTGGCTTCCTTGTCACTCATTCATACCCAGAATTATCCACAACCTGAAACAGGACAGATCCTGTTCACACAGGAGATTGGAGCAGCAGCTCTTGACTCTCTTCTCACTCTCTTGACACAGCGTATTTCTGCACCTCCTCATGCATCTTGTGGTTGACCCACCCAGGAAGCTCCAGAAAGCTGGATCAGGGTCATGTCTCACTCCTTGTTAGCCAGACAGACTCACCCTCATGAGATGTTACCCCAGACCTCCCACTTGCCATAAATCCACTGCCCCACGCCAGGGTGGTTTTACCTGGGATCCTCCCTGAGGGCCTTGTTAACAAGCCCCCTCCCCTGCCAGGGTCCTTCTCTGACCCATCTGGATTTCAGTCTACCCATCGTCACACTGACTAATGTACACTTTCTCATCAACTTCTTTTCCACTTTTATTGAATTGTTTTCCTTTTGGCTTACTTTTAAAGCTCTGCCTTCTCTTCTGCCTGACCTTTAACTTGATGTATTTAATATTACTGCTATAAGGATTTTAGTCTGTCTGTCCCATCTGTCACAGACATGCCCACGCACCCAAGGAATTCACGGTTTACAGGATGGAATCTTTGGACAAATGAAGCATCTTTCATAATGTGAATTTCTGCCCACACTGTTTTCGTGGGCCTGCGAAGTTCCCAACGTCAGTGGCAGTCTTGTCCTCCCTCCAAGCCATCACATTACTGCCAAGTGAACTGAGCACGGTCTACAGCACGGTCACAGTCTTAGAAGAAGACACGCTGTTTCCAACAAGTCTCTGGGATAGAGGTATGATTGCTTCCAGTTTGGTCACAGTTTTTCTCCCAAGGCTCCCTCAGCCCGAGGATATGCTGGAAAGCCTGATGCTAAAAGACATCTGCTTCGTATCTGAGGGTTTAACATGATTTCAATGCCTGGAGGGCAGGCTGGTCTCTGAGCAGCACAAAGATGTCTGATGTTTAGACCCCGTCAACCCACCAAGGGCCCTCTAGGTCAGCTGTGCTGACCCACATATCCTCCAGGTGTCTGGGACAGGCTTTTGCACATGAAGCCACCATGAACCTCCCTCACCTTGCACTGATGTTGATACAAGCTCCTGTGTTACCAGATACAGGTCAAACATGGGGATATTTTACATCATTCAACTTCTTGCCTGGCACAAATTCAGAGGGGAAAAATATGTCCTCATAAGAGGTCGAGGAGGGCTTCACTAGGGCATTATATTTAAATTGGCTTTCCTGGAAAAGATCTGAAAAGGGACAAAGAGAGAAATGGTCCAAGAACACTTCTCTCTTCCTGCCCAGCCTTAACAAATGTTCATTTGGAAAATGCTGGAGTTGGGAATTAGATGGGATTATCTAAGTATGCTAGAATATTGAAGGACTCACGTCCACTCCTGCATGTGAAGTCTCTTTGGGGTTTCAAACAAAAAATAGAGAATCCGACTCCATCCAGGTATGAAGTTCCATCTTTTCCAGAAAGTCTTCTTGGCTGCTCCAAACTCCCAGTTTCCCCTTTCTTAGAACTCCTGAGGTCTCCACTTGGGTTTCACATTTTCTTACCAGGAGTGGTCATTGTTTATTTGCTATGGTTATGATCTCCCTTACTGGATTATACACTCCATGGACGAGGCCTGGATTGGATTCTTTTCTAACATACACGTGTGTATATAAGGGCACACTAGCAGACATGGCTCCTCGCATTAATCTGACCTTGTATTAATTGACACCTTTCCAAAGGCAAGTGATAAGGGAAAAAAAAAAAAACAACAACAACAATAGCTCGAACACCATTGGGTGAAAAGAGAATTCATTAGTTGACTTAACAGAGAAATCCAAGATGGTCTTGCTTCAGGTATGGCTTAACCTAGGTGCTCTTTGGGACTTGGTTTCCCTCCAATTCTTGGCTTTCCTTTCTTGTGTTGGTGGCACAGGCTCCAGAAGGGGGCACCTGGCATTCTCCAGGTTCAGGTCATCCCAGTGTTTCCAGTGCCAGGAGGAAAAAAAATGCATGCCCCGGAAATTAGCACAGGCACAAACTGGAACTCACCAGAAAGAGAGAACTGGTCCCTCGGCTTCAGTACTGGAGCGAGGGCACAAGGTATAGAAGCAAGACCCGAGGGGAGCATTGTCCTGCTGACAGCCGCTCTCCTGGCCACCCGGGATGCAGAGGAGGAAGTGACCAAGGGCCCTGAAGCCCAGGAGAAGGAGCAAGTGGCCAGAACACTTGCCCAGGAAGGTCAGACTTAAACCTGGGGCAGAACAGCTACTGAGCCCAGCCGTCCCCAAGGCCAGCCTGGGACCCCCCCCAACACCGAGACCTTCTCTGTTTATAAACCCCCAGCTCCCTCCCAACTCGGTCTTCCCGGGATGTGCCCAGATAACTTATGAGCCATGAGTTCCTACCCCCTCCTCTTCAGATCATGTAGTGCTCGTGACCCCACACCATTCACTGTCGACGGGACCATTTCAGCCGATGGGGCAGAGTCCCTGAGCCTCAGAAGCCAGCACTAATTTCCTGCATGGTACTGTCCAGACCACTGACCACTTCTCGTTGCCTCTTACCCATCCCCGTGTGCTGGCAGAGCTGCCCCCACCCTGCAGTGCCACCACAGGAGACCACATCCGTGTTTATTCATTTGGCTCAGAACCAGAGACCTGCGGCTGCCTCCCAGTGAGGGGGGACATCACCGAAGACTTGAAGCCACACAGAGCAGGCAGATCTGCTGGGTCAGCACAGGTGTCATCCCGGGAAGGCCCTGGGAGAAGGTGAGCCTCCCTCAGCTCCCGGTGCGACAGCAGATGGCCGTGCCCTGCTGGCAAAATTGAAGTCACCAGTCACAGCCCTTGGAGGCGCTGCAAGAGCACTTAGAGTCTCTTCAGTGACGTCTTTTCTGTGGACAACATTCCCTCCCCCTGCAGCCCCCGCTTCTGTCAAAGGGAGCCCTGCCCTCTGCTGCTGCTTTTCTCCAGAACAGCCAGAGACTGGGGAACGCCTGACAGGGGGCATTTCAAGAAGAAAGGACGCTGACATAAATGTCCTTCATCCCACCACGGACCTTGCTGAGCACCCAGCTGGCGATGACGGCAGAGGGCCCAGGTCAGGCTGCAGTGTGGACTTAGCCTGGGGCCATGCCCTTTGCCCCTCTGATCCTCGGTTTCCTCTGTGGAAAAGCCCCCATGCGTGTGTTGATGCACATATTGTCTGAGAATTAAATGAGATATTTTCCATGTGGCAGAGGCTCCCAGGGGTCTGCTCCATGTCTGCCCTCATCTTCCTTAGGAACACGATCCCCATCTCATGTGGAGCAGCAATGTACCCCCCCAAACAACAGCATTTCCCAGATGACCAATGGAACAAGAGCCACGTGTGTCCCTTCCCCTGAAAGGACATGCATGGGCCCCCACTTGCTTCTGTTCCCTTACTCTCATTACCTGCAGCTGTGCTGGTTGAAGAGCTAGTAGGACTTCTAGGAAAGCCCGCCAGGGGTCGAATCAAAGACAAGGTGCGTCTCTTTTCTCCTCCACCACCCAGGTTCTCTCTCTCTTTGGTAGATGAAGGATGTGATGGCTGGAGCTCTAGCATCCAGCCTGGCTCATGAGGTAACTTTAAGAATGGAAGTCTTATGTGGCATAGAAGGAATACAGAGGATCCTGCATCCCTGATGACATCACAAACTCCAGGGCAGCTCCTTACTCTCTATCCCTTTGGCTCTTACGTACTTGGGCCAGTGATATTTTGGGTTTATGATACATGCAACCACCTTTATCTTGATGATTACAATATATAAAGCCAGAGGCAGTGCCCAGCACATAGTCAGCCCTCAATAAATAAAAGTAGCTATCATCAGGTTGGCCCTAGGACTCCACTCTGCCTCTGACTTGGAAACTTAGAATTATTTTTCCTTTGAATAATGCTATACACATGTCCATCATCTTTTCAAAATGAGCTACTGTTCAATTAATAAGTGGATTTTTTGGTATCATCTAACCACATGCAGGAGGCTTTAATAAACATCCTTTCACAGCTTACAAACACCGTCATCTGATTCTTTTTTTTTTAAGATTTTGTTTATGCATTTAAGACAGATACAGAGAGAGAGAGCACGCGAGCACAAGCAGGAGGAGAGGCGGAGGGAGAGGAAGAAGCAGACTCCCCGCTGAGCTGGGAGCCCAATGCAAGGCTTGATTCCAGAACCCAGAGATCATGACCTGAACCAAAGGCAGAGGCTTAACCATCTGAGCCACCGAGACAGCCCCTGTCATCTGATTCTTAACAAATCATCCTGCTCCCAGGTCCCTCATCCCCACCTGAAACGCTCATCTACCTGTCCAAGTCCACCCAGCCAATCCCTTGCTGGGTTCTGGCACTCAGACTCCCGGTCAGGGCCTCCTGGGCAGCACCACTGTCAGTGGGATCCCTGCCCTCTGGGAGTTCGTAAACAGCAAAGGCTCAATGTGTGCAAGCAGAGTCAAGAGCCACGAGCAAAGGGAGGGGGCAGGGACCATCCAGGCTCAGGGAGGTGGGGCGGACACGGCAAGAGGAGCTGAGAGAGACCTGGAGGAAAAGAAAGGCTGCTCCCCCGCCCGTCCCCCTCCCCGGGAGGCGCAGCGGCAGGACCACGGACAGCGGCCAAGCCCCTGTGAGGCAGCAATCCCACCCCCACACCCACCCCCCCACACTCAGCCCCCCACTCCACCCCCACCCCCCACCCCCGTGAGATGCTATTCAGACCTGTGATGCGGGGAGCCTCAGCCCCCTGCGGGCTTCTTTTTCCTGCACTCCCCCAAGCCTGGTGGTTTTCTCTAACTGCACTTGGAGTCTGAAGAGAACCCACTCCGGCCTGAACACGTGGCTCTGCCGTGTCCACCTCTGTCCGCCAGCGGTGCCCTCCCAGCCACACGCACGCAGCCCCGTACGTGACTCTAGCCGCCAGGTCCTGCAGTTCCCCACGGATCCGCCCTCTGCACTCCCCAGCTCCCTGGGGGTCTTGCAGGGAAAACCTCTCAGCAGAAAACATGGACAGGACCCATGCGTTTGAGGAAACATTGCCAGGTCATATTCTAAAGGGCATTTGGGGAGTGAAAGATAGTCTGGAGTGAACAGGGTTGGGTTGCTGTGCTCGTCCTAAATCAGAAAGAAGAGCCCCTCCCCGTCCAGGGTCTGATGCCCAGGAAGGCCCTGGGAGCTGCTGGCTCTGTGCCCGGGGTCCTCAGCATCATCCTGGAATGACTTCTGCTCTTCCACAAAACCCAGGGGGACGAGGCTACGAAAGCCCTCAACTTTGTGGGTGTGATTATGTGTGATCTATCGCTGGGTTCACTGGCTCTGGGGCTTTTGAAAAATTCATTCTGCATCTTTCCCAAGAGCATGGAGGCGTCCAGACTGCCTGCACCTCCGGCGTGGGGCAAGAGTGGCTTCTGGTGTGAGTCTCTGCAGCAGACATCCCAGGAGGAGTGGGCTCCTGTTTCTGAGAGCCTCCCTCCGTGTCCCGTGAATTCACAGAGAAGGGAAAGGTCAGCACAGGGGTATTAGCACAGCAGGCACCAGGCCCTCTGCCTCACTGAAGGGAAGCGATGATGCATTCCTGACCTTGGCTGACCCAGCCCCCAGGCTCATGAAGATAGTCATTCCAGCATGATTTTGTTTGCTTTCATCAGTTTGTTCCTGCCTCTGACCTTTGACAGCCCAACTTCAATCAGATCTTCAGAAACCGGCTTCTCCTCTATACATCAAAAGCACAGACAGGCTGGGGGGGAGCTGGGGGTGCTCAGCATCTTGGCAATGCCCTTGGTCATGCCTCCCGTCATTTGCGGAGCCGTGTGAGGCTAGATCCCACGGCTGCCGTGCAGCTGTCAGATTATGGAGTTAGAAGTCCACGTCGTAGAAAATAGTACTGGAGACCATCAAAGGCTGCTGGAGCAAACAGGGAGATGAATTCAGGCTCTTACAAAAGATTGACATCATCTCCCACACTTCTGAGAAGCCATCGGCCTTTGGGGGAAATCCATGAATTAGCTTAGTGGCAACCACCGGCCAAGCACAGGGAAAGACCCCCAAAGGGATTGAGGGGAACAAACCAGGCCAAAAGGACCGCCTGGAGAACCCGAGTCCAGTCCAGGGAGCACAGGGCAGCTGTCCCAGGGTGAGAGGGTCTGTGGCTCAGGGGTGGGACAGAGCCATCCCCCAGAGCAGGCACTGACCTGTACCAGGACACCAAAGCTGAAAAGCAAGACCAGGTAGATCGGATTGTTTCCAGTGAACATAACCACACCCCAGAGAAAAGCCCCAGCCGGTCCCCATCCAGCTGAGGGGGCCTCCATGCCTGGGGTCCCTGCTGCCCGAGGGAGGGGTGAAGCAGGTTGCCCCCCGCCCTCACCTGTCTCTGCTATGAAGAGCAAAGGGAAGCTCATGGGCAAGAGAAAGGTTTTCTGGTTGGTAAGGGAAGAGCAGAGACAGACAGACAGACAGATAAAGAAAGAAAGACAGAGAAAGGAAGGGAGAGAGCCAGGCAGAGAGAAAGGGTCGGGGCAAGGACGCGGTTTTGGTGCATTCTGTGTTGCTTTGCTGATTCTGCGATTCCAGACAGCAGCGAGTCTCAGGACAAATCTGCCTCCGTGGTGGTCAGCGGTTTCCTCCGGACCTCTCTCTAGGAGCCCATGGGCCGGCTGGCCCTGGAGGTGACCGCGTGCCAATTAGAAGCAAATTATAACTTCTGAGCTCCCGACCGCACCTTGGGGGTTGGAGATGCCGGGTATAACCCGTCAGGGGCCGACTTCGCTCAAGCAGGAGAATCTGTTGTGTTCTGTTTCTTGATACAGATTTATGGATATGTTTTCAATGCTAAGAATAGAATCCTTTGAGGTTTTTTGTTTTCTTTTTTTAAGAATGCTAAAGAGGCTCCAGGAGGAGGAAAGGTGTAAACCTGCCAGCCTGTCTCCATCATCAGGAAGACACGGTGTCAGGCTTGGGGGCAGGGCTGCGCCCACCGCGGAGACGGTCAGCCCAGCAGCCTCCAGGAGCCTTGCCCTTGGCCTGCGATTTGCTTCTCAAGGACCTCCTATGCCCGGTGGATGGGCCCTCAGCCTTGGAGGGACAGGGAGCCTGGGCCAGCCTGCTCATCTGCTCCCAAGCAGCTGGACTGAGTGCGTCCCGCATGACAGTCTCCCGCGGATGTTCCGAAGCCACACAGTGGCATCCTCATCTCCATGTCACAGATGCCACACGGAGGCTCCAAGAGGCCGTGGGAGGAACGTGAACATGGACTCAAGCCCGGGAGGGGACGAGCTGTGGAATCCATGGAATCAGGTAAACCTGCAAAGGAACAGACCTGGCTCCTACAGCTGTGGTCCGCACCTGCTCCTGGGCTGGTCTGGGATGTGCCCATCTGTAGAATGGGGATAGTCATACTCGCCGTGCTGGGCTGGTGTGGGGACAGCGGGTAGCACTAGCTGGGACCCGAAGCGTGCTCAAGAAGCTGGAGCTGTCCTGAAGGTCACAGCCAGTAGCTTCTGCATGCTGTGGGGTCCAGAGGGCAGGGGTTTTGGGAGAAAACAGAGGGAACACCTAAGGGTTCCCCTAAGGGAACCCCTAAGCAGCTGGGGGGCTGCTCAGGCCTGGCCAGTCGCAGAGTACCACTCCTGAGGCACCCCATGGACTCCACTCTCTCCAGGCCACCCATGCTGCCCACAGCATCATATACCACTATGAGGGTGGCCTCTGGGATTGGAGCCTCCCAGACTGGCTGGGTGACCCCAGATAGGTCACCCATACCTCCAGGCATCCTCTTTCCTGTCTGTGAAGTGGGGCCCTTGAGAGAGGTTAGGGGAGCTCCCTCTGCTCCCACACTCCCCCTGTCAGAGTATGGGATTCAGAGAGCCGGTGCTTCAGGGGGAGGACCAGCCAAGTCCAGCCGGGCCGCGGTCTCCACGTGTCACCTGACCTGAGCAGTGCTCCTCGTGGAAAGGTGAGACCTGCTCTCCTCCTGCAGAATTTCCCTGGCAAACGTCTGCAGGGCAAAAGCTGGCATTTACAGAATGTTCCCATCTGTCCTTTGTACTTCTTCCTACAAGGCTGGGAAGAGGGCCTCCTTCCCGGCAAGCTGGCAGCAAGATGTTTGGACGCTTTTAATGAAATTGAACAAACAGGGAAGAGTTGAGTCTGCAGCACGTCCGTGAAATCCTCTCCAGGTTCTGGTAATGAATGACTCCTTTCATTTAGGAGTAAAACCCAGAACCCGGGCAGCAGCCTGTCCTGAGAGGGGAGAGCACAGGTCAGCCTTCCGGTCCAGGCCGGGCATCCTTCCCCGGCTCAGGAGCACTCGGGAAGCCGGAGAGATCTGGCGGGGATGAGACTACTGTTAGAGCCTGCAGAGTGAGCCCTCGGCGTGGAGCGGGGCAGGGAGGGGAGGGGGGCTACGTGGGGGCGTTTCCATCTGTTCCCCTAAGGTCCTTCCCACCTGTCGCCCCCGGCCCCAAGTTCATGAATATCCACAAACTCAGTCTTGTCTCTGCTTGGTTGCCCAGGCCCGCGGACCCCGTGAGGGTCTGAGGGTCGGGGTCAGCATCGGAAATGCCGGAGAGGACGCTGGGCCCCAGTGTAGAGCAGAGACAACGTTTGCTGGAAGCGTCTGCCGCCTCTGCTGCCCCGGGGCCGCGGGAAGTCCCGTCCCATGGACTCCTGGGGGTGCTGGACCACAGACATGCTTCATGGGAGTGCAACTGTATTCCCGAGCCTCTAGCATGCAGATCCCCCAAAGTTCGGCCCCCATCCTTTGCCCTGTTCAATGAGAGGACCCCCAGGAGAGGGCAGTGGGGGAAACCCCCCGAGGTCGCAGATCTGCAAGGCCGTAGAATTGGGGTCCAGGCTGGGCCGTGACGGGGAGCTAACGTCCATGGCCGCCCCATGGAAAGCACCGTTCAGTCCCCCATCCAGGCTCCCGGAGAGCAGTTCTGCCTGCTTGTGCACCAGTCACCCGGGAGCGGGGCATGGGGTCAAGGTCAGGGGGATCCCCTGGGTAAGAAAAAAGCTTGTGGCCAGAAGGAAGGGCCCTTGGGAACTTCCAAATGCCCAAGAGGGACAGCCGTCTGCCCCCTGCCCCCTTTCTGTTTCCTCCACTCCTTCCCTGGCTCACAACTGGCACTTTTACTTTGTCTTTTCCACTTTTTTATTTATACGTTTGCATTTCCCCTTCACATCTGGTTCCCCAGTGCACAGGACGGAAGCTAGGCGCAGCTGTGACTAATCTAAAATGCCATTAATATAAATTGGGGCTAATTACTCAGTCCCTCTTGGCAACCCGGCACTGGGCTTCTCAAGACAGAAGCCTTCCAGAAAACTCTGGGAGGACGCTTCCATGGGGAGGGGCCCAGACGCCCCCTGGAATGCTCAGCAGTCCCCAGGCTCCTGCAGCTCGGTTTTCTTTGGAACCGCTTGTTTTGAGGATTTCTTTCCCCTGTGGCTGCACAGCCTCTGCCAGTGTACAAATCAGGAACCCATTAAAGATAAATGTGCTGGCTTCCCGGTGGCGGAACGGCCCAGCACAGGAGCGGAGCGCCGAGCCCCTGAACCAGCTCTCACCGCCGCGGCCACGCTGCTCCCCAGAGCCTTCCTGTCGGCAGACTTTCCTGATCGTATATTTATCAGGTCGGGTTTGAAGTCAGCTGTGAGTCCAGGGAGGACACTTAGCTCAGAGACTGGATGGAGACATTCATTCTCCAGATCTTTCGAGTTAAAGGAGCCAACAAGCAGCATCGGAGCAGAGGCCAGGAGCCCCTCCCATCCCCCAAAGTGCAGAGGTCCAGGGATGGCTGCTGGAGCCGGGGGTGGGGGCTCCCCATGCGTTCTGCTGTGCTGAGGGCCACTCCCCAAGCAGAAATCTGGGCTGGAGCTGGGGCTGGCAGGTGGCAGGGTGCAGAGCAGTCCTCCGAGAGAGAAGCTGGTTCATGCAGAGGCCCAGCCTCTGTTCTGCTAACATCCATACCTGGGGCTGCCAGGTGGCCTCCTCCACCAAGCCATGGCTCCATTGCAGCAGGGGCTAAAGCCTGCTACCCCTGCTGTCCCCCTAATCTAGCACTAGCCCTGGTGGGACGCAGCTGAGCAAAGGGACCAAGATGTGTGTCCAGCTCAGAGGCACAGAATGGAGTGCTGAGTCCAACCAATGCTACAGGGAGCAGTGGGCCAAGCAGGGCAGAGACGGGTTGCAAAGGTTTTTGTTCCTCGGGAGGAGGTGGTTCCATGACCCTAAAACTGCCCAGGGTGGGGGAGGAGGGCTTGGGAATTGGTGGCTTCAGACTGGACCACATATCAAGCTTACATGTCTGTCCAGGTCACCTCCTGGGATCTGGCTTCTCCACCTGCAAACTGAGATGCTGCCACTCAGCCCAGGACGGTATCAGGAGGTTGGACTGAACATGGAGGGCCTGGCACGCGGCCGGCTCTAGTAAATGCTCTTTCTGCCGATCATGACATCAAATCCCATGGACCCCGGCTTCAGTCCCCCTGAGCAGGGATTTCTGGAACCACAGGTGACGCAGTGAGCATCAGGCTTGAACGTCAATCTACACATTTCAGTAAACTTTCTAAATAAAAACAACGCATAGCATTTAAAGACTATTTCCAGTAGCGACCCTTGAGACAGACGGTGTCGGCACCTGCAGGCTCCCCCCTAGAGCGGACTTAACCCTGCATTACCCCAGCTGACCTCTCTTCTCACTCCTTCCCACCATGCTGGTGGCAGCCGGGGAACCCACAGGCAACGAAGACCAGCACTGAGGAGCTTCTCACCGCAGACCAGTGCTGGAGCTGCGCGTGACAGCGTGTGATCCAAGGTTGGGGACTGACATGTCTCCGCCTGGGGGAATGAGAGAGGCAGCTGGGTGGCTGCCCTGGACTGGGAGCACCCCTTCACAGTCTCATGCAACATGGGACGGGGCTTTTGACTATTTCCAAAACAGGTCCTCAATTTCCTGCCCCAGCCAGAGAAGAAAATCATCACGAGTGGGGGGAAGAGTGACATCTGGGGCACGGAGCGCTTCTGCCACAGAACCGTCTTCTTAAACAACCCTCGTGTCTTATTCTCTGCCGTCGACTCATGCCGTTGGCTGTGGAGTGACAGCCCTTTCCTGGTGTGATGAACGTCGTGAGGGGTTATGAAGGGCTATTTCAGCCACCTCTCATTCCAAATGCCGGCGTGAGCACTGGCCCCTCGGGCTCCCCGTGGGCGAGCAGAACATTTCATCCTCTCCCCATTTCCTCGCAGGGCGTCCTGGCTAGAGACGCATCCCGGCCTCCGTGTCACAATTCCTGCATTCACGGCTCTCCGTCCCCGTGCACAGAGCCACTCAGCGACTCCGCTCAGAACCCATCGTGGCCCTCAGGGGCCCCGGCACCCCGTCCAGTGCTCACACACAGGTGCACACCCCCCGTGCTGACCTCCATCCAGCTTTCCGACGTTTCATCGCAAGTCACCAGAGCCGCATCAGCTACACAAACTTTCTTCTCCTGCAGCCTGGACCCAGGCGTCCCCAAGCTCTTCTTGCTCCGTGTGAAATGCTCACACACCGAAAGCCGTTCACACCGAGCCCACCTGTGGTCCATCCCACCACACTGTAACAGGTGTGCTGGCATACACACACATTAGGCAGAGCGCTCACACTCACTGTGTGTCCCAGAGTCTCACAGGACAGACGGATGTGGCCGGTTTATCGTCCTGTCCTCTCTGAGCTTAAAAGGTGACTTTTCCTGGTTGTTCGAACTTCACAGGGATGGCACGGCACACCCTGCTAGCTGCTCTAAGGGGCACAGGTTTGAGTGACACCTTCATTGCTTTGGTCCCCTCTCGGTCATGTATCGCTTGTCAGTTTTGTGCCAGGAAACGTAATTTAGGGTTTGTGAAGATTAGCTCCCTTGGTGACCACAGCAATCCCTCGGCTCTTCTGAAAATGAACTGAGAGCTTCCAAGATGTCATTTGAAAGTCTCCCGAGAGATCACACCCGGGGACACGGGCAAGCAGATTCCATTCCAGTAAGTTCTGGCCCGTGAAGTCCGCTCGCTCAGCCTCCCCTGCCCCAGCACCCACAGAGCTGCAGGCTGTGTTTGCGCTGGAGTCCGTCGCACACGAGGTACATTGTTTCAGTCTTTCTAAGCTGTGGTATTTATGTTCCCATTTGTATCGCTACTTTTATGCTTTAATAACGACTTTTAAACATTGATCTGTCTTCAGGAACTGGAAATAGATTACACCACCCCCCAAAAAGAAAGGAGAAGCACAGATGTTTACAAACATAAACAACAACATGCCAATTACTAAAAAATGTGGTGACCTGAGAGTAACAGCATCCTGGTCATCTCTGCAGGAGGGAACCAGCCCAGACTTGTGGCTCGTGCCCATCCTGAAAGGCACAGCAATTACTAAAAACATAGCGTGATTTCTGTGAAACACATGCAAACAAAGTTGTTTCACTGTTTTCTGTTTTGTTTTCTCTAAAACAACCAACTCCCCATGGACCCAGCCCTGTTGCCAGGATTGGCCGAGGGTCCGCAGCCAGAGCCCAGAGAAACATGCCTCTTACACGCCATGGCGATTCCTCAGGAGCACCAGCATGACCCCTTGTAAGAGACTGCTGAGCTGGGAAGTCAGAGACCGGGGTTCAAGTCCTCACACCCTCGGAAGGAGGCACTGGGCATCCTCTCTCGGCTCCGTGTCCTCGGGAAAACAGCCATGGGACCTGCTTTATACTTGCAAGGATGCAGTGAGATCACAGGTACGGATTTCCCCACATGGAGTAAGCACGTGTGACTGGCCGCTATCATTTATTATGTAACAATCAACAATTAATAATAATATTAATCACTCAGTGACTCATTTGGGGAGGAAAATATCTGCTTGGGAAAATCTCTGATTGTGAAGAACACCCATTATTTTGCTCTCACAAGCCAGCGAGTTCCCTGCCTGCTGAGAAACGACCAGCTGGGAGGTCAGACAGTGGATCAGGGATGGCATCTGTCCCCATGAGTGACGAGAGCCACCAACCAACCAAGCGTTTGCATTTGGAAATCTGGACGAAAAGGCAATTTGCTGGATGTAGCAGATGAAACCATTCACTGGCAGTTTACTTTTGGCTTGGAGCATGTTTCTTGCTTGTTAAATATTTATGATGTGTTTTTATTTATTATTTATGAGGCGCTGGGGAAACACGCAGTCTGAGTTCAGCTTCGTGGATGGGATCCCTTTCATTCCAGGAGGCGGGCTCCAGGACTGTGACACAAGAGCTTCAAGTCTCAGACCGCAGGCTGTCTCCCTCCAGTCCCTCCACACAGCGACTCCCTTCTCTATACTTCCTGCTGTGGCTACCACCTTCCAAGGAGGTGAGGGACCTGGCCCTCCCTGTCCTCAAGGCCGTTTGCTGCCCAAGATGCCCCCATTCTGGCTCCTCCTGACCCCATTCCTCCCAAGTCAGAAAAGAAAAGCAAACTTCTTCCCCCAAAGTGTACGTGTTGGAACTTTTGTCTCAGATGTATTTGGATCCCCATCTTCACCCCTCCATTTAAATTGATTAATTGACCTTTAAAAATGTACCCAGAAAATAAATTGCCTAATACAATAAATTATCGCATATTCAGTGATGCCTGAAACCCACTGAAACTTGAGAAGAGACTAATGAAGCAGCAAAGGAATGACTAATGAAGGAAATACGCTAATAAAGAATAATTGATTGGTGATCACAGGCACCTCACGCTCCACTGGGGCTCTGGTGGGAGCCTGGACAGGAGACCCCAGGTAGGGGCACTGAGACGCTTCTCATATGTCACCACCCAACACCACGCTCTCGCCGGTGACAGAGGACGACATTGGTGACCGCTCAGGAAGCCGGTCATGAGGGCAATCATCAGGCATGTCCTTCACCAACCTGTGCACCTCTGCACCCCAAAGATCTGACACTGTGGGGCACCCTGAGCCCAGCAGACGTTTCAGCCCCACAAAGGGGTCATTGAACAAGGGCTTGGATGCAGATTCTGAAGGGGCTAAGGTGGGCATGGTGGGCAGTTCTCCCTCCAGAACGAAGAGATCCTTCGGGGACAGCCTCAGGAAGGCCCACCCGGAACGCGGCCTCGGGGCCAGGGCCAGAGCCCGATCCTCATCTCCCTGACATGGAGCAATGAAGGTCCAAGAAAAAAGGACATCCGTGCCAAGCTGAATGACTGGGACACCTTCTTGAGGATGTCCGTGTCTGGTCCATGGCCACAAAGAAGAGCTGTGATATTTGCAGGAGGGGATGGAGTTGAATGAATGAGTGTCCCGAGTTGAACACAGACGCAGCATCTGTGTGCAAAGCGTCAAAACATGGCAGACATGGTGTTTGGGGAGGGAACTTACTCCCCCACACCCCGCCCACAGCAGGACACATCTGTTGGATATGGGCCAAACCATGGGACATAACAGAGCCCAGTGGAGCTCGTAAGCACTGAGTACCAGCAGGGAAAACAAGAGATAGGAAGCTGCTTCTTTGTGAGAGCCTTGTCTTCACCAGATGTTGTGCTGGACATTTCACCTGCATGTTTTCATCTGATCCTCACACAAACCTTGACCAGCCAGAGCTGGCCTCATGGCATGGGCTTCTTACCCCGTGTTTGCATCCCACATATCATGCTGCTCACACACCGTATCACTCTTCCATCCATCCTTCTCTCCATTCATCTTTCTATCCATCCATCCATCCAACCATCCACCCACCCATCCATCCATCCATCCACCCATCCATCCATCCATCCACCCATCCATCCATCCATCCATCCACCATCCATCCATCCATCCACCATCCATCCATCCATCTACCCATGCATCCATCCAACCATCCACCCATCCATCCATCCATCCACCCACACATCCATCCATCCATCCATCTACCCATGCATCCATCCAACCATCCACCCACCCATCCATCCATCCACCCACCCATCCCTCCATCCATCCATCCATCCATCCAATGAGCCATCCATCCATTCATTGTCTTCTCACTGAAAAATGATCACAGAGTGAGTATCTGCCAATAGGACCCTGTCTCCATCCTTGTCTCCCCAGCAAGTTGGCTTCACATCACATTAGCTCACAGGGTTGTGCTAAATCAGGGCCCCCTTCAAGTTCCCATTGGTGACCCATCACTCCAAGCATTGTGGTGCCAACTCTTTAGGCATCTTTAGCCTTTCTTTTGGCTATTTGAGTCTACAGGTAGACATGCCCATACCGACCACCCCAGCAATCTAAACTATTTATTCAAATTAGGCTTTTGTTGTCAGGAAGTGGTCTACCACCAGGGTGAGAAAAGCCAACATGCCTTTCATAAGGGCAGGGAGTTCTTCAAGGCTTACAGGAAGACCATTCTTCTGTGTAGTGCTATCAGGTGGGAATTTTATCCTGACTCAGGGCTCACCCACCTTCTGTAAACACATGTCTCTATGAAAACATAAGGAGCACCTTTGAGTTTGTTTATACAAGACCCCTCTTGGCCAAGCTGAAGGCAGAGGCTTAACCCACTGAGCCACCCAGGTGCCCCGAATTCAGCCCTTCTTAAGAGAGGTCTCATGTTTTCCTTCAGGCCCTGATGTCTAAGCCCATGGAATGTCCTGTCTGGTAGGAGTGTCCTTGTTTACCTGGGGACCAGGGGCCATTCTGGATAGTGTAACCAATTGATTTAGGGTGGAGGTTTTGGGTCAGGTGGTATCAGCTCACCCTTAGAGGGACTGGAGACTGAGGTCAGCCATGTGGGTGGTCAGCCATGTCTAGGTGATGACACCAAGCCTGCTGGACTTCCCTGGAGGGCAGAGTATGTGTGGTCTTGACTTTTGCTAGAAAGAGTCAGCGCCATCTGCACCTCCACAGTGGGGAGGACAGCAGGGGTCCAACCCATAGGACTTTCCAAGACTGTATCCCATGATCCTCTTCCTTTGGCTGATTTTAATCTGTGTTTTTTTGCTGTAATAAACCATAACCAACTTCAGATAGTTCTAGGAGTCCTTCTAATGAATTATTTAACCTGAGGATAGCCCAGGGGACTCCCAAAAGCTGCAGTTAGTGTCAGAAGCAAGGGTGGTCTCAGAGAGCCATGAACTCTGCTTTTGGGTCAGAAGTGAGGGAGGCCTCAGGGATGTTCTCCCGACCCTAAAGGCGGATTCTCATCTGAGTCTTCCTGGACTCAGTCCTGAGGGACTGTGGCTGAGCATCTACAGACAGCTGTTGGGAGGCACACCAGTCTGTGCATGTGGCTGTGATAAATCCACAAGGCATGTGGGCGGGTGCCTTCTGCATGGCCCCGATCCCCACATGGCCCGCTCCTCCCTCGGCCATTATCACTGTCATGTTTTATAGGCAGAGCTCAGATGGGGTGAGCAGAAAGCAATTCAGCTCGAGTCCTATCAAAGGAAGTAATGAGAAATCCATAAGTCTTGTAAATAGGTGATAAGACAAGTCTTTAAAACAAATGGGGGGATAACTTAATCACATGTAAGGCAGAGGCATGAGGACAGCTGGCTGAGATCAAGGCTGCTTGCCAGAATCTGGAAACCCAGCCCCTCCCTAAGGGAGCCCTTCATGTACTTCTCCCCCAAGGAAGGAAGTGGGGGGGGCCCCATTTATTACACCCAACCAGGAGGCTTAACACATCACTTCACTCAACTGTAGCAGTAACCCTGAAAGGGGCAGTGACCTTCCCCATGAAAGGAGCAACCGCCCTGCCAAGGGGCACAGCCCTAGGGCTGCTGCCTCCATGACTAAGATCTCCTCCACCTGCCAACTGCTCCCAAAGACAAGTCCAATGTTCAGGGACATAAGACCCTGCAAGATCCATGGACAGGGAGCACCTGGGTGGCTCAGTAAGCCTCAGTCTTCGGCTCAGGTCATGATCTCCAGGTCCTGGGATCGAACCCCACATAGGGCTCCTTGATCAGTGGGGAGCCTGCTTCCCCCTCTCTCTACCTGCCTCTTGGCCTACTTGTGATCTCTCTCTCTCTCTCTCTGTCTGTCAAATAAATAAATAAAATCTTAAAAAAAAATCCATAGACAAACCAGTGGGAAGAAGGTCATGGTAATACCCTTGCCTCCCCCATGACTCTCTGGCTCCATTGCCCCCCACAATCCAGGTTCCCGCCTCTCTCCAATCCCACAGGGGTGGGAGTCCGGTTTCCTCAGATAGTCATGGTGCTATAGGGGTTAAAACATACCTCCCCCCTTCTGTGGAATGAATGCTTATGTGCCCCCAAATTCCATATTTTGCAGCCCTAATCCCAGCATGATGCTCTTTGGAGACAGGGCCCTTGGGAGGTGATTGGTCATGAGTGGCTCCTGCATCAGTCAGGGTCTTTAGAGAAACAGACCAGTAGAATGAATACTGATAGACAGAAAGGTACTTCGGGTAGAGTATTGGCCCGCATGATTACAGAGACTGAGAATCCCGTGACCTGCCATCTACAAGCTGGAGACCCAGGACAGCAGGTGGTGTCATTTTTTCTACACCCAAAAGAGCCAATGATTTAAGTCCCAGCCCAGATCTGAAGGTCTGATGTATGAGAAGAGGAGAGAATGGATATTCCAGGTAAGGAAGAGAGAGAATATTTGCCCTTCCTCCACATTTTTGTTCTTCTCAGGTCTTTGACGGCTTGGGTGGCACCACCCACCCTGGGGAGGACCAGCAGCTCTACTGTCTCCTGATTCCCATGCTAATCTCTCCCAGAAACACCCACAGACATAGCCAGAAATAATCACCGTGAACCTCTCAGTCCAGTCAAGGTGACCCATAAAATTAACCTTCACGAGCCCTCACGAGTAGGATCCGTGCCCTTATAAGAAGAGAAGCTGTCTCTCTGCCCTGTGAGACACAGCAAGAAGGCAGCTGTTCATAGACCAGAAAGACGGCCACCGCCAGGCCCCAGCCATGCTGGCCCTCCGACCTCAGAACCCAGCCTCCAGAACCCAGAAACACACATTGGTGGTTGCAACCCCACAGTCTGTAGTACATTGTTACTGCAGTCCTAGCAACGAAGACGCACCCCAACTCCTAATTTGTTCTTCCAGGGAAAGGTATTGCTGTTCCCATTTTAGAGATGGAAACAGAGACAGAGCAAAGAAACCTGAATCGGCCAGAACCTGGAGTAGAACCCATTGCTGCCCGGATCTATGGGCAACAAAGGCACCTGGGCTCAAGCTCTGCCTCAGGTGCTCCATCAGGAGGAGGAGGAGGGAGCTCAGACCCAACCCTGAGCTCAGGTTGGGGAGGACAGTGAGAAGCAGTCCAGGGTACTCACCCAATCCTTCCCTGAGATGTCCAGGAAGGCATGTGGGGAGTTTGCGGCAGGATGAGACCAGTGTAGAACAGACCGCCTCAACCCCTTTGCCTGTTAGGGCTGGGAGACCAGACCCGACTTGGCTTCCTCTTCCCTGAGCACGGCTATTCCCAGAGCACCTGAGTCTGCCGTGATGATAAGCCCTCCAGGACACCTTGCCATGGGATATAGAAACGGGAAAGAGCATGTCCACTTACAGACCAGAATTAGTGAAATAAATGCTTTAGCCCCTTGTTTCCTGCATGCATTGGGATGGCATATTGGCCTGCTCCAGCTGCCATAACAAAGAACCACAGACTGGGCCATTCCAACCAGAGATTTCTCTCTCCCAGTCCTGGAGGCTGGAGGTCTGAGATGCAGGCATGGGCAGGGCTGGTTCCTCGGAGGCCTCTCTCCCTGGCATACTGACCAATGTCCTCTCCCCGAGTGTTCACACCATCGTCCCTCTGTGTGTGTCTGTGTCCCCATCTCCTCTTATTAGGACATCAGTCATGTCAGATTAGGGACCAACCCAGTAACCTCATTTTACCTTATTTGCCTCCCTAAAGCCCTTATCTCCATACATGGTCACATCTGGGGGTCAGGACCTCAACATATGTATATGGGGAGACAATGCAGCCCACAACAGATGGGTTGGAGTAAAACCCAAAATAGGATCCCAATGTTTTTTTAAGGAACCTGTTTCTTGCCTGAGCTCCCCAAATGTCACCTTCAGCCTTCTTCCCCAAGCCAGATGTCCTCACCAATGCAGTCTTGTCACCACTTGGGACCTGAAGAAGTTCTGAATTATTCCCGACCAGTGTCTGAATTATCCTGGAGGGAGCATGGAAGCAGGAACAGTCAGCATCTCTGGGACTCGGGAAACTGGCTCGCCTGGGACCCGGGCTGCTCTGTGACTGTCAACATAACACACTTTCCTGAGCCGGGTCCCTCACCAGGGATGGGATGCTGGTCAGAGCCTAAAGACCTTCCCTTACCCAGACGAATGCCTCCACTCCACGGGTAAGGAGTCCAAGGCCCAAAGAGGGGAGGGCACCTGAGGCAAAGTCAAGCCAGCCCCACCCAATCTCCCTACTGAAGTGGAGCATTTCTCAGCTGTCTGGACGGTCCCTCCAAACCTGGCCAAGGAGCAGAGGGCTCCGTCCTTGCGTTGGACCCCCAGCACTTTTCCTGGCCTGGTTCCCACGAACAGTGCTGCAGGTAGAGGAGGGCATCTGTGTCACCTTGTCACCCCCGGGCATAGAGCTCCTCCTCTCCCCCAGGGCCTGCCCCTGCAGCCCCCACTGACAGTCCAGGGTAGGGTCCCCACCATAGGAGTGTTGTGGAGCTGCCGTAGCAAATGACCACAGACTAGGGGCTTTAAAACAACAGAAATCTATCCTCACACAGCTGGGAGACCAGGAGTCTGAAATCAAGGAGTCAGCTGGGGTGTCATCTCTTGGAAGATTCTAGGGCAGGATCTTTCCTGCCTCTTCTCTCTTCTGGTGGTTTCCAGTCACCCTTGGTTTCCTTGGCCTATGGGCACCTCACCCCAGTCTCTGCCTGCGTGTTCTCCTGGGCTTCTTCCTCTGTGCCTGTCCCACATGGCGTTCTCCTCTCTACATGTGTGTGCCCCAGTCCCTCCTCTCCTTGTAAAGACCCCAGTCATACTGGATTCTGGCCCACCCTCATTAGTACCACCTCATCTTAACATGGTGGCAAAGACACAAAGACCTTATTTCCAAGGCCACATTTGCAGACAACAGGGGTCAGGACTCCAACTTATCTTTGTGGGGGGACACAGTTGAACTATCCACAGTCCCATCCACAGACCTAAGTTGACCAAGGCTTAGATCTAGCCACACCCCACCTTATGGTGGGGACACCAGGGCCCAGAGGAAAGAGTGGCACCATGAAGTGGAGCCAGCACCTTCAATGGATTCCATACTCCCATGGCCCTCCCACTCCATGTCTCCTCAAACCGTGTCCCACACCTCCTCTGTGCAATGACCTGGTGTGCAAAGATGCCCAGGACCAACACCATTAAAGCTGGGAGCCTACCTTTGGAAACATTCATAAAATCCATCAATGATGCCAAGGAGAAAAGGAAAGAGATGTATGGGCCAACAGCAGCAGAGATACGGAGTGAGTCCAAAGTCTCCCCAGCTCAGAGCTGGAAAGAACACTTGCCTCCCTAGCTCAGGGCTCAGAGTTCACCCCTGCATATCCACCCTGCACCATGACCATTTAACCCACGCTCAACTGTCTTCTCTATTCACTTCCACTTGATTTATTCCACATTATTTGAGCAATGTGGTCTTCTCCAAAAAACATTGTCAATTCATGTTTTAGGTTCAATCTAAAAACTTGCAGTGCTTCCATGTGGTGACTGTGCCCCAAGGTCAGTGTCTTGTTACAAGCAGGTGAAGTTGGTACCTCTCTGGGATTGGGATTTCTAGAAAGATCTCCACCTGCTCCTGCTTAACATTCTTCTGGAAGAGTCCAAGGTCCTTTGGGGAGCCAATGGGATGGAGTCTTAATGCAGGCAAGAAGGTTCATACCAGGAGGGGTTGTTAGCAAAGTCTTTGCATAAGGTGTGGTTCTGGATGAACCATGGACAAGGGGGTTTCCATGAGGAAAGAGAAGAGTTCTTGCATCAGGGTTCTGCCAAGAAAAATTACCAATAGGATATGTATATATAAAGGAATTGGTTCATGCAATTATGAAGGTTAAGAGTACTGTGATCTGCCATCTGCAAGCTGGGGACCCAGGAATTTGATTGTATGGCTCAGTCCAGGTGTGAAGGTCTGAGAACCAGGGGAGCCAATTGTGTAAGTCCCAGTCTGAGGGCAGAAGATAAGAAAAGATATCCCAGCTCAGCAGGCTGAAATGGGTCCTTCCCTGGTCAAGCCTTCAGATCAGACACCAGCCCTGACCAACATCTCCATCTCAGCCTGTGATAGACCCTGAAACAGAGGAGCCAGCTGACCCATGCCTGGACTTCTTTTTTTTTTTTTAATTAACATATAATATATTATTAGCCCCAGGGGCACAGGTCTGTGAATCGCCAGGTTTACACACGTCACAGCACTCACCATAGCACATACCCTCCCCAATGTCCATAACCAAACCACCCTCTCCCTATTCCCCTCCTGCCGGCCCCCCTCAGTTTGTTTTGTGACGTTTAGAGTCTCTTATGGTTTGTCTCCCTCCTGATCCCATCTTGTTTCATTTATTCTTTTCCTACCCCTCAAACCCCCCATGTTGCATCTCCACTTCCTCATATCAGGGAGATCATATGATAGTTGTCTTTCTCCGATTGACTTATTTCACTCAGCATAATACCCTCTAGTTCCAACCACATTATAGCAAATGGCAAGATTTCATTTCTTTTGATCATGCCTGGACTTCTGACCTCCAAATCTCCCATCACGTGTGTTCAGTTCAGGGTGATTTGTTACACAGCAGTGGAGAATGGATACCTCACATGTCTGCACCATGGTGGGTCTGCACCCCCCCTTACACTGTCCTGACTTCCTCTTCACTCTCAGAAGCCACCGGGAAAGGCCACATGCACCTGACCATAAGCTCAGACAGGGCTGGGACCAGGCCTGACCTTTTCTCCAGCTAGGGCCTGGCATGCAGTAAGTGCTCTGTGGCAACCAAAGGGGACAGAGAGTGTCAGGACCTCACCTTTAAGAACTCCCATGTGCAGTGATGTAGTATGTCTACAGAGACTTCCCATGAACCCCCAAGTCCAGTACCCAGGAGGAATACATGAAGTCCCTTCATTCGTTTGTTTCCTCTTTCACTCATTTAAAAAGATATTTCTTGGGGCGCCTGGGTGCCTCAGTCAGTTAAGCGTCTGCCTTCGGCTCAGGTCATGATCTCGGGATTCGGGATTGAACCCCACATCGGGCTCCCCACTTGGTGGGAAGCCTGCTCCTTTCTCTCCTCCCCACTCATGCTCTCTCTCACTATCTCTGTCTGTCTCTCTCTCTCAAATAAACAAATGAAATCTTTAAAAAATAAAAATAAAAAGCTATTTATTGGTCTCTTACTATCTGCCTGTTATGAGTACAAGCCACGGATAATTACAGGCTTCTCGGGAAAAAGGGTATGACCAGCAGGAGATTGACCAGCAGGAGAGTCACGTCTTCCTCACAGCCATTCCCACGTCCAGGCCTAGGGACTAAACGCCGCAGGAGCCGTCCCGCTGGGATCGCCCCCTGGAAGCTCACTCCCAGATAATCGTCCCAACAGGGGAGCAAATGTTTGCTCTTAGCTGCCACCTCTGCTCAGCACGGCAGCCCCACCCTAAAACAGGCCCGGAGATTTGTGTGGGAAGATGTGAGCTCTGAGCCGATAACTCATGTTCAGTAACCAAATTATTTTCCTTTGGAGGCATTAAGGGTAAATAAAGGCTTAATGAATCAAGTCTTCTGAATCGCTACTGCTCCTTTAATTTGTAGTTTACAAGGTTCTTGTAAATTAAAAATGGGAAAAGAAATCCCTTCCCATCCTGCATGCACCTCCTCCGGGCAGGAACAATTTGGCTGTTTTGATTTTCATGTCCCTACAGCCCTTATCTCTTTGAAAAATTATTCCTTAATTTTTATGAGGTTGCTGGTAAGACGGGTGAAGTTGAACGATTGTCCTATATCTTGTTCCCCTTCCCCTTCGAGTTCACTGTGAGTGGTTATTGTTCCCTGGGTAGGGAAGAAAGGTGGAAGTGCTCACTTTAATTTACTGTTTGCAATAAGCAAGGCTTTATCAACATCCCTCCAATAAATTATTTTTATTGCCAGCCTCATATTGCCAGGAGCAGTGGCCATGAAAATACTCGTACAATGAAGATGCAATCACATCAGCTCGGCCCCAAGCAAGCTGGGACCCACCAGGTGGGCACGGGAAGAGCTGCTGGTTTGGGGGCCGTGAGAGTGGGAGAGGCCCGGGTCTCCCTGTCTTGCCACAGCAAGAGAGAGGGGCTCATCCAAGGGGGCCACCCACCTGTTCCGGGCTCTCACACCCCAGTGGGGCGACCAGTCTTCTGTCCCACGGGCATATGTGGGGGTAAGTGTGGCCGGCACTGGAAATCAGGGTGCTCTGAAGCTGGGACTTCTCTGTGTCTTAAAACTCAGGGTGTGAACACCACCCTTCCCCAAGCCTGTGAGTGCACAGTGGTGGCCGTCTCCTGCGATGAGATCAGTGCTTTTGTATCGCCTGCCCTCCCTCCCTCGTGCCCTCCTCTCTCTCTCTCTCTTCTCAGCGTGGTGTATCACGCCTGACCATCTGACATGGAGTCCAGTAGGAATGACACAGGACAGCTGCCCCACACTTTGAGCCTCGGGAACAATTCCCCTCGGGGTCCAGGGAGGAGACCCAGTCTCTCACCGGGAAGGGTGGACAGGAACTCTGCTCGGTCCTGCTGTCCTCTGGGTGTTTGCAGGACAACTGGGGACATTTCTTCAGCTTCTTCCAGCGACGTAGGGAGCAACGGCCAGCTGAGAACTTGCCTCCCATCACTGCACCAAGACCCAACCTTCGCCATCCCCAAGGCTCTCGATTAGTGGAAAAACGCATCTCCGAAGTAACGGCCGGAGTGCACTATTTGTAGAGTGCTCATTACTTTGACACTTGCCCGTGTTCGACATCAGTGTGCAATTTAAGAACAAATCCATTAGGATTTTCTCTCCTTCGGTGGAGAGACACTGTTTTCATTCACGCGTTGGAGTCACCGGAGCTGGTTAAGATCGGCACAGCGGGGCTGCACGCGGTGACGGCGTGCCCTGCCGGCGTTCTCCGGAGCAGCGGTTACCACCGGGAGAGCCCTGCTCAGAAACACGACCTCGCAGCTTGTCTTCAGAAGGCCCCACAGGCTGACACTGCACCCCGCTCCCCGCTGCCCTGCTTGCATTCTGTCCCAGAAGTAGACGCCCACCTAGAAGCACATGGCAACGGGACGCATCGTCCTCATGTGGTTCCCAGACTGCACGTTTCTCGAAGGCAAGGACCAGCCCAGGGCGCAGAGGTGCTATGAGGAGCTAACACATAGGAGTGCTTAGCTGGCTCTCCTTGAGTGCACGGGAAGCTCCCTAGTGTACCACCGCCCTGGGGAGCTGTGGCCCCTTCTCTGCAGAAAGCACACTGTCGTGTATGCTGTAAAAGACGTGGAGGGAAAGGGTCATGTGTGTGTATATAAAATACGGGGTGCAGCCAGAGCTCACCCCTGTCCACTGCAAATGTGAAGAGCAGATCCCCCCTTGTCTGTCCAGATTCTGTCCCTCGAGATGGCGAGCATGATGCGGAGCTGGACTTGGAAACCAGAGAGCGCACCACCCAGCCCCAGCCCTTCCTAGCCCTGACAGGCAGGTGTCCGCTGGCAGACGCCCAGGCAGGCAGAGCAGAAGGGAACAGGGCTGAGCCTTCCCATCTGTCTGCACGCCTTTGCACCTGGTTTCACCCTCCCCTCCTCCGCCTGCCCGGGGACAGTCCTCACACTGAGCCCGTGACCACCCCTTTGGGGGAGGACCTCCTATTGCCCATTTTACAGATGAGTAGCATGAGCCTCGGACAGTCATACGCCCGTGTCTGCCCGTGTGAGCATATCCCAGCCACCCTCTCACGACATTCCGCGTTTCCCTCCCACCTTCCGCACAAAGCCTCGAAGTGCCATCTCCCTATGGTGACATCACTTTCTTGGCAGGTGCAGGGATGTATCACTGTTGTTGGCTCCTGGCCCTGCTTCTCACTCCAGAGGCCCAGCCATGGGGGAAATCTGTCCTCGTCCTTGACCGTCTGGCCTCAGCAGCAGCCCCCAGTATCTCATGACATCCGTCCTTCCCCACCCTGCCAGGAGCTCCGGCCCACGGAAACAGCACAGCCACCCTCGGGAGCACCTAGCCCAGCGGCACAACCACTGACCTCTGAGGCTGACCTTGGGTCCCGGAGCCCCCACGGGGCTGAGCAGCCGCACCTTCACTCCACAGGGGAGGGGCTCCGAGCATCCCACAGAAGCCAGCCGGCACGTGCATTCCTGGATGGACCTGGGCCAGTGCACGGACCCTCTCACACTCTTACACACGGGCGTGCCAGCAAGCACTCGGCAGTCCCCCGGAGCAGGTTAGAGCGCCGGCCCCATGGGTGACTAACTATAGACACTGGGCATGACTCACCTCCCCGTGAGCCTCAGGCTCCCCCTAGCAATGGAGCTAAGAAGTAGCTCCAAACACCCAGGGCTGGGGCACGCAAGCCATGGAATGTGCCAGGTACCTGGTGAGGCTCGGTAGCATTAGCTCCTAATATTTTCAATTAGATCAGCACCAAGAAGAAACACCCATCTGTGTAGGGAAAAGCTCCTGAGAAATCACTGTTCAGGAAATACACTGACATCCCCACGGGGTCCCACTCTGTCCTCAGGGAGATGCCAGTGTCCTTGCAGGGAACCGGGTCCTTTGTGGGAAGCACAAGTGGGAAGCAGAGGGACCTCACTGCGGCGGAAGGGCCGGGGAGGAGGGCCAGGCCTCCAGCTCCTGAGCGGGACCAGCTGGGTCTTCTTGCAATCACAGTATTTGCTGGCTCAGCCGGTTATCCTCCCAGCGGCCAGATGGTTGGAACATCAGCGTTCGGCGTGTGGCTAATAGCAGTGGGATGAAGTCACCTATTACCCTGCAGTGTGCAGGAGCTGTGCTCCCTGAGGGGACCTGCCACTGCCCTCTGACTCCATCCTGACATGAGTAATGCTCAGAGTCCTGGGAAAAAAAAAAACAAAAAACAATCAGAAGAAGCAGTGGGGAAGGAATAAAATGTCAACCTAAGAAGACAAGACACAAAGCAAAAGGTCACCAAAGGGCCAGAGGGAGTCAAATTCACGTCACAGTGCCACCTCCAGGCTGCCCTGCCCCGTGGACGCTGCCAGGTGAAGCAGTTTCCAAAAGGACAGTTGGAAGCATAATGTAGACCACCACGTAAATAAAATTAACCGCACAGAGTTGCTTTCCAGCAGAGACACTGTCTGACCACAGGACTTCGGCCAGTGTCAAGGTCATACCTGCGGTGGGAAGTCACGTTGGCAGCAGGCCCCCCAACGTGATGTGACGGGAAGGACCCAGCATGTCCTCCCAAAACCCATCACCCAGTCTAACCATGAGAGAAACTCCAGACAAATCCCGATGAGGGACAGTCTATGAAATAGCCGACCAGTCCCCTGGAGAATTATCAAGGTCACCAAAAATAAGGGAAGTCTGAGAAACCATCACTGCCAAGAGAAGCCTAAGGAGACACGATGACTCAATGTCATGTGGCATCTTGGATGGAGTCCTGGAAGAGGGAAGAAGAACGTTATGTAAAAACTGAGGAAATCTGGGGGAAAAAAGTATGCACTTTTGTTTAAAATACTGTTATCTGTGTTGCTTCATTAGTTGTGACAAGCACACCGCACTGATGTTACTAAAGGGGAAGGAGGTATGTGGGAGCTCTGTGTACCGTGTTCGTGACCATTCTGTGCACCTAAATCAAATTTAAAGGTGAAAGTTTATTAAGAAAACGGTTACCCGAGGATGCGGTCTATGGGGAGGGGAAAGTGGAAGGAGGACTTGATGGCCAAGATGCGGGGGTGCTCCCTGCAGAGTGGGCAATGCAGAAGTTGCCCTAGGATGCCGTCAAGCCCACCCGCAGATCCTGGGAGAAGGAACTTTGAAGGGGTTTGGTTTTTTAAGTGAAATTCCAGAGACTTGTTAATATTGCAGGAGATGAAAGAAAGCAAGGTTATGCTAATGACAAATCATGAGAGGAAAAAAGAAAGAAGTCTGCAGGAAACAGAAATCTGCACAGAAAAGAAATTACAAGCATAGTACACTACATGGCTGTGCAGCCACGTGTGTACATAGTTACAAAATTGCGAGCACCCTCTACTGGTTTTTGACCTTCAGAGTTGACACACAGACATGCCTTGAAGACTTTGTTGCAGTTTCAGCAGAGGACACGAAGGCTGGGTCCCACGAGGCTCTCTCCCGGGCTAGAATCAACCCAGAGGGAAAAGGGAGGCTTGTCTCTTTTGCGCTGGTGTCTGCCTCCGTTGGTCTGCAGGTGGTATGAGGAACCAGCTCAGAGCACGGGCTTTGGAATGCCCACCCCCAGCTCTGACACTCACTGGCATTGGGAGAGTGAATGAATTCTGTTCTCCTCTCTGCCCCAAGTCACTCTCTGGGCATCATCGCCTGGTGCGGAGAGCACAATGCCCAGACCCAGCAAACGCCCAGCACAGATTAGCTGCTCATGTTCCCGTGTGCATTTTAAAACAGGAAGACAATTTACTTCTGTTTGGCTCGGAGGCTAAGGGGAAGAAGGAGTCCCCCTGGGGTGTAATTGACCCAGGTCCACAGGTGAAGAAAAACAAACCTACAGTCCCTCTGAGCCTTGGCCACATTCAAGATGCAGGGGGTGGAGGAGCCTCCTCTTTGTAGGAAAGGGGCTCTGAGGCTCCCACCTTCCCCCATCCTAAAACTCTGTCTGCTAGTTACAGAGGGGTCCACAGACTCTGGTACCCACACGGCACCTCCACGAAGTTTGACAAAGGTCCCTGCTGCAGACAGGAAGGAGGAGGCTCCTGCCAGTACACGCTCCCCCATGGCCTTCGTGAAACCCAGACTCGGCACATCCAGCCCAAGCGCCCTTAACAAGCAGACCTCCCCCAGGCCTAGAAGTCCCTCCTGCACCTGCCGTCCGCGGAGAGCCCCCAGAACACACCCTGATGACTGATGGAGGCAGAATCATGAAATTAGGTGATTATTTGTGCCCAGGAAAATGTGCAGGAACAAGGTTTCATTAATTATCCTAACCAGGGGCCTGGGGCCCCGTCGGAGGGGGAGACGTATGGACATCCCCACAGTCCCCATCCCGCATACCGGTGTAATTAGTTCATTCATAATTGAACACTTCCGAACACACAGTTTGTGCCCATTTGTCAAAATCCCCTCTTCACGACTCCACAGGTTGTTGTAAACAAATTGGCTTTTTGCTCAAAACCTTGTTTGCATTTAAGAATGTGTCCTCACACCACATGTCAAGAACGGGACACTTTCAGCAAGATAAATGGAGCCCGGCCACAGTCTTCTCTTTAATGGTTTTGTGGCATTTTGGAGGGGCACACCGCAGCGGGATAACATGACAACGTGTCAGCACCAGCTTCCGTCCTCAGCAGATGGAAGAGCCAGGGTCCCCCTGGCCCTCCGGGGTGCTGTCTCAGTCCCTCCCCTGCCAGGAAGCGTCCTGTGGGTTCCCTAGCCCCAGCCAAGTCCTCAGCTCCACGCCCTGCAGACCCTCGCGGCTCCAGGCAGAGGTGAAGGCGTCAACACAGGAATCTGGTGCGAGGGGACCACAGACCGTGGCAGACCCCCCCTTGATCATCTATCTCGCAGCTGAACACTCTGGTAATCGGGAGGCCTTCTTGGGGTCCATCTGCCTTTTTCTTGCTCTGCATTTAAATTTTTTTCCTGGGTACCAACCTGTGACTTTGCCCACATGGGCTAGCATGACCCTGACTCCCGGCACAGCAGCCCCTCGGCCGAGACGGGTTAGGCTCAGCTGGAGATGCCCCTTGACTCCCGCGGCTCCTGAACCCTGGATACCATCTGAGGAGATGCTTCTCACCTTCCCGAATCCCCAGGTCCTCCCCTACCACCGCGATGACCACCAGGAACCCCGGCCACCTGCCGCTATGTACACGCATGAGCAGAACCCCTCCTACAAGGCTCGAGGACCCCTCCCCTCAGGCTTCTTCATCTCAACGCAGACACACCACTGAGGGACCCTCCCTCGCTCCCCAGACTCCCACCAGCCTTCGACCACGCCATCTGACAACCCCCAAAGGCGTCCCCTCCAGGCCTCTCTGCTGGACAAATGGAGGGTGAGCTCATAAAGCCGTGGGTGAGGAGTCCTGGGCTCCGCCGAGGTTCCAGCCCGTCCTGCCTAGCAGCACCCGTGCCCCTCCTCGGGGGCCCCACACCCCTCCTCAGGGACCCCATCCCCCCTCAATTTTCCCCAAATCGAGGGAAACACTCTCCCCCAGTTCTCGCACCTGTCAACCTGCCTGGCAAGGAGGGGGCCTGGGCCAGGCACAGCCACCTGATTCCCACCCAGGAGTTGGAACTTGACCCCAAGATGCCTGGAGCCCACGCCCAGTAAGCGCTGCCCAACCACGGAGTCCTGGGCCCCCGTCCTGTGGGGTCTGGACCCTCAGCCGAGTCTCACTTTCCACGAGCTTCCAGCGGCCACTGTAGCAAATTACTGCAGGTCTCGTGGCTTCAGACACACTTGCTTTCCCCTCAGGTCTGGAGGTCATAGGTCAGGGTGATTCTGGAGGAGTCTCTGACCTCCCTGGGCCACCGTCCCTGTAGCAGAACACGGAAGGGGTGCCCGGACCGTGACTCACAATGTGCAAGGCTTTTCTAGCCGGCAGAGCCGCCCAAAGGCAGACTGACCTCCCGTCCCTGGACCTGGGGACACGGAGGCTGATGCGGTGGCCAGGAGACTCTGCCTGGAGGTCATGCTGGGACCTGAGAGTCCCTCAGGGCTCCAGCCTCTCACCCTGCTATGGGGGCTCCCTGGTCGGCTAAGCCTCTGCGGTTCTGGGATTAGGGACGTGAGTCTAGGTGTTCCCAGAGTCCCATGAGCCACACACCACTACCCACCCCTTCCTCCCCTCTGCTCAGCACCTCTGACCTCAGGGCTCATGGGGCGCCAGCCCACTCAGCACCATCCCCATCCCGGAGCAGAACCCGAACAGCCCAGGGACCGTGGGACCCGGCCACAACAGCAGAGCTGGCCTCACCCTTGGGCCCTGTCACCCTCACCCCGAGGGGTTGCAAGGATGTGAAGTCCCCAAACAGGAGGAGGAGGAAAATCACCCCGTGATGGGCGTCTTGGATCTAATAGGAAACGATGATGTGAAATGGGGAGTTTCGCTCCTGCCTTCCCCGGTGATTTATAGGGACAGGCCCCATAATCAGAAACAAAGTGTCTATTTTCAGCTCTGGATTCTAACAAGTGAATATATTACAATAACTTTATTAAAAAAATCAATGCACATCAATTCAATTTTCAAGTTAATTGCCTTGCTCACGCTCCCGCGTGAGAGGCCTGGCGGCTACATTACGCCTCTGATTTATGAAGAGCGAGCAGCAGATAATTCATCCGCTGTCTTGTTTGTTTCCACCAGAAAGTGGCGGAAGTTGGGAGCGAGAGCCTGTCCTGGTAACAGGTGCGGCAGGTCAGGGCAGCCTCTGGCCCTGCTGGCGGCCCTCAGAGCCCCAGGGGCCCCGAACCTTCCCCCACAGGTTCATCGGCGAGGACTGACAAAGGGACGCCCACTGGACCGTCTGGGCAGAGGCGGGCCCTGGGCGCTGGGCCCCCCGAGCAATGCCCCCACTCTGCAGCCTCAGAAAGGTCGGGGACAAGAACCCCAGGACATGGGCATACAGACCCAGCAATGCCTCTCACCGGCCATCACGTCATCATCGTCATGTCCTTACCACTGTTATTAAATCAACATTATGATGATTCGTAAGTATTACAGTTGTCTCTCTGACAAGGAGACGTGAAATTCAAACGAACTAATGTGTGTGGAATTACTCCGCACACGCTGTCAGATTTACGTACGCAAATTGCCATCAGCTCCCTGAGAGCACTGGGTAGCGGGGAAGTGTTTCTGACCAACAGATCCCCGTGAATCAGGTTTGTCCGACAGGACACCGGTGTCCCCTCTGCTCTCCTGGGCACAAGGCATCTGTCTCCCTGTCTTGAAGAGACGTCGTCCCCCCCGCAGCCCAGTGTTCACAGGTCTGTGGGTCCCCCCCAGGTGGCACAAGCCCAGCTCTACCTTGGCCCCCACCACCCACCTGTCCTGATCTTGAACCCACCCGGCCAACGGAAGCAGGGATCACGGTGCTGGAGAGAAGATGCGGGCCTGGGACATTTTCCCCCCCAGCCCCTAAAGGGGTCCACCTGCAGAAGCTGGTTTTCCTGGCCTGAGGCAGCCATTTCTGGGAGCTCCACCAACATCTCCCCGAGAAAGCAGAGGAGAGGCTCACTCACTTGTTGGGACCCTGGCACCGTGCGGACGCTCCTCCTTGAACTGCCGCCCACCTGCTGTGTCACCACTGACAACACAGACTCGCTGAAGCCAGGCAGCAAGCGAACAGAGACCTGGGCTTTGGAGCCGGGCCCGTCTGCCTCCAAGGCCCCAGTCCCAACCACGACGTCAGACAGCCGCCTCCCAGGACGGCACCCAGTGTGGGTCACCTGCAACCGGAGATGTGCATCTGGGTTGGTTTGTCATTTAGTGATCCTGGGTAGAGCCCGGGGTCCAGCATCACTGGGGTATAAGAACACAGAGGCCTCATCAGTTGGGGAGATGCTGACCCTTCACATCTGCCCTCTGCCCTCCAGGCCACAGAGACCCAGGAGTTGGACCGCAGACTGGGCCCCTAAGCCTGTGTCCACAATGAGCTGATGGGCAAAGGGCTTCCTACTTCCGGCAGGGTGCTGGCCGTGACCCTGGGGGCTCCCTCCCCTCCCCTCTGCCGCTCAGAAACCCCCACCCCCAAAACAGCAGCCCCACCTAGCAACATAAATCCTGCCTCCATCCGCCAAACCTCTCTGAATGTAATTGGCCGTTTGGAAGGATCTCAGCACCCCAGTGGCAAACCTTTGTCCTGAGCATGTTCAATCTGAGCAGAGGAACGGGCTTTTTCCTAAGTGTCTCACATCTGACAGCTTAATTATTTATTAAGGGTAATGGGCTTATTCTAAACAATTTCTTCCAGCTGGATCCATCCGTAAGTCGCTTGAGCTGGTGAAGAAACATCATGCATGCCCAGGCCGAGTGCCAAGCCCTGACCTTCCCGCAGGCTGGAACTGACTGTGGCTTCGAAGGCAAGAGAGAGAACGATGCAGGGAGGGTCGCCTGTGAGGGTGCAGCACACAGTGTGGGCGACGCGGGGAAGGGGGTAGGGGGCAGGAGGGCAGAAGATGAGGGAGGGTGACAAACAGGAACCATGCAAAGAAATTTGGACTACATCCCGGAAGCCCCGGGGCTTCAAACCAGAAGTGATACTATCACCATGGGGATATTTGGAAAAGGTTTTGAAGGGTGGGTAGGAGTTCCCAGAAAGAAATATGAAGGTTGGCCTCCCAGGAAGAGGAGGCAGAATGCACAAATATGAGGGTTCAGGAAAGAACCTGGGAGCTTCACAGGGGCAGGTCACGGGAGAGGATTGTGGAGAAGCTGCCAGAGAAACGGCTGACGAAGAGGCAGGAGAGTGAGAGGCGCTGAACACCAGGTCCCAGAGCCCAGGTTCCAACCTGAAGACAGTGGGAAAGGGGAGAGGAGTCGGTGGTGTGGAGCCTTTTCAGCCGGAGTCACACACTCATCTTCATGGGTTAGAGATGACGCTCGTGGGCCTGTGGAAACTCAGCTTGGCCTTGGAGGACAGGGGTCGGTCACACGATAGTCCGGAAGACACAGAGAGGGCCTGCAAACAGACTTCTTTTTTTAATGTGTATCTTTATATTATTGACATAAATATAAAGTAACCAGAAAGAAACAGAAGAAAATCAAAACTGCCCATTGTTCTGCTGCTGAGACGTACGGCTGTCCTCGGTCCCCGTGTCGCCTTCCAGCAACGACCGCCCTTCTGCCCGACGAGCGAAGGATGGCAGCGAACCTGAGTGTATCGTAAGGTACCTCCGTGCTTCGTATGTTCCGAACACGTGAAGAACGTCTCACTGCCACCCCATGTGAAAGTACCATAGCGTTCTCAAAGTCATTTTTCGCTATTTTAAACATCCTGGTGAGTCCCCTGTCCCTCCAGTCTTGGCGTGCATCTCTGATGGTTTTTCAGAATCAAAAACCCCGGTAGTGCAGTTGCCAGGTCTTGGCGTAAGGACAGGGGGCAGCCTGGAAACGGCTGCTAAGCCTCGAGGAAGGTTGTGCCGGTGACCAGCCCCTCCGCCTCCGGGACTGCGGGTTCCGAGTTTGTAAATCGCCCCCCGTGTCTCAGGTGTCAGGACCCCTCATGCATGCTATTGCCTGGCTCCCCCCGCCTCCATATTTTGGGGACACCATTCCCAACCATTCTAACTGCATGAGTGCCCCCTCCCCATAAACCCACTGCTATTCTCCACCCCAAGCCTCCACTTGTCTCTGCCCACCAGCCTCCTGCCCAGCGTGTGAGCTCCAGGAAGTCTCACACCCGGGACTTAAACAGCGCCCAGCGCGCATTAGTGATGGAAGCAGGCGATGCGTGAAATGGCGTTTGTCTCTTTCTCCTTCCCGATCTTCCAGACGTCTCTCCGTTATTGACTCCCTGTGACCTTTAGGAAGAAGGCTTGCACTTCGGAAAACAGTGCGGAGGTTCCTTAAGAAATTTAAAAAAGAGCTTCCCTATGACCCTGCCATTGCACTACTGGGTATTTACCCCAAAGATACAGATGTAGTGAAGAGAAGGGCCATCTGTACCCCAGTGTTCATAGCAGCAATGGCCACGGTCGCCAAACTGTGGAAAGAACCAAGATACCCTTCAACGGACGAATGGATAAGGAAGATGTGGTCCATATATACAATGGAGTATGATGCCTCCATCAGAAAGGATGGATACCCAACTTTTGTAGCAACATGGACAGGACTGGAGGAGATTATGCTGAGTGAAGTAAGTCAAGCAGAGAGAGTCAATTATCATATGGTTTCACTTATTTGTGGAGCATAAGGAATAACACGGAGGACATGGGGAGATGGAGAGCAGAAGGGAGTTGAGGGAAATTGGAAGGGGAGGTGAACCGTGAGAGACTGTGGACTCTGAAAAACAACCTGAGGGTCTTGAAGGGGCGGGGGGTGGGAGGTTGGGGGAACAAGGTGGTGGGTATTAGCAAGGGCACGTATTGCATGGAGCACTGGGTGTGGTGCATAAACAATGAAACTTGGAAGATGAGAAAAATAAAATAAAATAAAATTATTTAAAAGAAGAAAAAGAAGTCTTGCTTTCCTGGCGTGATTTCTCGGTCGCTCCCTTTGCAGAGGCTGGAGCCCCCTTGAAGGGCTCCCCCCATGCACCCCGGGCATCTCCACTGCCTCCCTCCCTTTCCTCCTCCTAGAAAGCCTAGAACCCGCCCTGTGAGCAGGGGTCTGGGCACCCGGGTCAGCTGAGGCTGTGTGGCCCAGCAGGGCACGGTGCTCCCCAGATGCGGTAGTCGGGTCACGGCCGTGGCCAGGTCCCCACAAGCCGGCTCCCACACACGCTCCTGGGAGAGTTTGCCGGGCCAGGCACCGGGATGGGTCTCTGAGAAACCGATGGGATCTGAGATTTGGCCCAGACTCCGCAGGCTGGCTGCGGTGCGGCCCGGTGTGTTTATGAGACGAGAGCACGTGTGTGAGCAGTTAACTTTACAGTGAAGGACACAGAAATTCCTCCTTGTAAGATGAGCTCTCTGAAAGGCCCAGGGCACAGTAGGGGCTTGGGCAGGAGTCACATGGGGCAGGGTTGGAGGCTCTGAGCTGCTGGACGGGGACCCGACGCCCCAGGGAAGCCGTCGGCACGCGGGGGCCAAGCTCCGCATGCTCCCAGCAAAAATCATCAACCAGAAGACCCGTTGCCCTCCTCCAGCCGGCACCTGGGACAACGGGTCCAGACAGATGGGACAGTCGGGGGGACTCCCCACTCTGTGCACGGAAACACCCCAGCGCTGGCCAGGACACAGGCGTGTGCACGTCCATTTATCACCGCCCAGAAGGATCACCTCCGACCGCCTGCTCTGGCCATCACTGGGGACACATAGACCCCTGGCGCGGACTATGGCCTCCTGGCTGCTCCAGTCCCCACCACACCCACAGAGGAGGATGAAGGAGCCCAGGATGGTGTTTCCCCCTTTCCCTCGAGAAGTACAAAGTCACCCTCTATCGAGGAGGTCCTCCTGTCCCCCCAGCAGGCTCTGCATCCCCGCCCGCCAGCCGCTGTTCTGGACTATGGCATGGACATCGCTGGAAGAAAGCTGCACACTGGAGGCCAGACAGGAGGTGACACTGTGTCTCTCCTCCACAGCGGGCCCGAGATGGCCGCCGAAGCCCTGACCGCCATCAGAGGCTGGCTCCTGTCCGCCCGTGTGCAAGGCCGCAGAGGAGGAGAGAGAGTGCCTCCGGCCTTCTCTCTCTCTCCCTCTCGGGGATGCCTGTTGTGAAGGGACAGGGAGGACGTTCTGCGGAGGCCACACGTGGGCGTGCACACACGGAGATTCACACAGTCCTGCCTCAAAGGGAGCTCGTAAAGTGCACAACCGTGCGGTCAGTACCCTGCCGGGCTCAGCAAGGGCCCCATGGGACCGAGGTTCATTTGCAGCTGGTAGAAGGCAATTTCCCGGTTTGGCCGCTGGAGCCCCAGAACTGCACGTTAGTCCGGGCGCCCGCGGAGGCTGTGAATGGCTGAGCCGAGCAGGTTGCCTATCGGAGGACAAGGAGAGCCCCGCCGAGCCTCCTTCCTGTGGAGCAGGGGGACCTTGGCCTCGGAGGGTGGGAGCTGGGGCAGGGGCTGCTCAGGGAACCCTGCCGGCCCTCTGCTGTGTGCTGCCGGCTGGGGAGGGGGAGCGCCTCCCCGGAGGCTCCGGGCTCCACCACTCTGCTTGGTCTGTACCCGGGTGGCGCTCAGGGTAGGTGGACTAAACCGGCATTAGCCTAATTCATCACAATGAGGAGGGCCGGCCTGCTGCGGACGAGATCCGCGGGTCACCGCGGGTCACTGCGAACCCAGACGTCACTGACGTGTTCGGGGTGGTTCAAGCGGGTGCCTCTCCCCCACGTCAACTGTTCAGACCCTAAAGCGAGCTGCCCTGGCTTCCTGCCGAAGAGGCCTGGCCCTCTTCTTCCAGCTGCTTCCCTTGGGTTCTGCCTCCCCCATCTCCCCCTCCTGCTCCTTCCACCTCTCCCCTTCCTTCTTCCTCCTCCCCTCCCCTCCTCTCCCCTCTTCTTCCTCCCTCCTCCCCCTTCCCCTCCTCCCCTCCTTACCCCACTCCTCTCCGCTTCCCTCCCCTTTCCCCTCCCCTGCCCCCTCCCCCACATCCCTCTTGCAGCCTCCCTCTGCTGGCACCTGCCTGGTGCAGATCCTGGGTCAGGAAACACACCCCTGTTAATGTCTTCTTCTCTGGTCCCACCCGACCAGGCTCTGCCCTCCCAGCCCCTCCTAGCCTCCAAAGGGAAACAGTTGGAGCCAAACCAGCTGCGGGGCTGACAGGCACCCCCTGAATCAGTTCGCCACAAAGTATCATTTGATCTTGGTGTTGTGAGAATTATAAACCCGGGAGGGGGGTGTGTGCTGCGGAGGGGCTGGCAGGGGTCGCAGGGGTCAGACCTTGTGCAGGTGTGCAAGGAGCCCCCAGCCCCTGGGAAAGGGAGAAGCAGCTCCCCTCAGGGTCCTAAAGCCTGGTCCCCAGAGTAGGTGAGGGAGGGGGGCCCCACCGGCAACCTCAGTCCCACAGGCATCATGGCCTTCTGCTGGAACTGGTCATGGTGACACCTGGCTCCAAGTCAGAGCCCCCTGGGGTCTTCCAGCCCCTGTAGGTGCAGAGAGATGAACCTCAGACCCTGTCTTTGTCAAGAGGAAGATGTTTTTGCAGGTTCCCAGGAGGTCTCACCCTCTCGGACCTCGGATCTCAGAGCCACAGAAAGAGCATCCTGGGTCCCTGAATCACTCTGGGGCAGGGCTCCCTCCTCTGTGCAGGGCCTCCAATCTGCACCCACAGGTGCTCTCTTTGCCCCGCACCAACCTGGGCCGGTGGCAGTCTCCCCAGCAGGGGTCACGGGACGCCTGTGCATGCAGGAAACTGGGCTGGCGTGTCGGGAGACGGGTGGCCAGAGGAACCACGCAGGCAGCTCACAGTCCCTTACTCAGCCTCCAGGACCTCCTGACCCACCAACCCCCTTCTCTGGTGTTGCTCTCACCGCACCCCAAGTCCCCATCCCTTCTCCTCTCCCAATGGCCCTGGTAAAAAGGCATTTTCCCGAATGAAGACAGTTCCCTTCCAGAGAGGAATTGTGGTGCCGACGGTCAACATGACACAGAATTTTTCGTCTGCTACCAATTCCACATAGAAACTGTGCCCACATTCAGAGCCTGGAGCATAAGGGTTTCTCCAGGCAGGGCTCTCGGAGAATGGGGGAGTTCGTCTTCCATGCCCCTCACCTCAAGGCTCCGTGTGGGTCCCAGGAGCACAGGGCAGTCGCGGCCGTCATCCTGCCAGTCCAGCTGCATAGCCCCTGCTTCGGGAAGCCTTCCTCCCTTCCTGGTCAGCCTCTCAGCACCCGACAAGCTCTGCTCAGGGAGCACCTCCTGGGAGGTCCCCCGTCATCTCCAAGTGGACCCACCTCAGGCCGGTCCCTTGTCATGCTCCACGGCGTTAAGGCGAGACATGTGTCTGCTCTTCTGGTCTTCGAGCCCCTCGAGAGAAAGGCTGACAGAGGGGAACAGAGGGTTTCTCATCCAACCAGCCATGGCTCCTGGGTCTGTCGGCCGCGTGGACATCCTCCAACAGGGAACAGAGTGGCAAAGCGAGGTCAGCTCCTCAGAAAATGAGCGGGTTAGCGCTCACGTGCCCTGTTGGGAAAGCCTGGAAGACGGGTGTCGGCGCTCCCCGAGGGCTGGGTCTGGAACCCGCACACTCCCTCCTCTGTCTAGAACCACACCTTCCACCCAAAGGCCAAGTTGAGGGCGGCTCTCCCCATGGTGAGGCAAAGGCATCTACTTGTCACTGAAAGCCCTGTGTCCCCTGGGTCTCTCGGCGCCTCGCAGTTAGAGGCCATAGTGGGCTTTGCGCAGGAGCAAGGCCACTTCTAGGATGAAGACCCTTGGCTCCCTCTTGCCCTGACTGGACGAGCGCGGTCCCCTCGTGTTGAGATGCACCAGCCATGGAAGGGGCCCGGGCCCCACGTCATTCTGTGGAAGAGAACGGCCCTGGGAGCTGCCCGGCTCTGAGGCAGACGAACGTGAACGGGACGTAGTGTTTGCTGGGTTGAAGCTGTAGGGTGCGGGGACTGCTGGTTCCCGCAGTGTGGCTGGCTCACGCAGACCGAAACCCGTGGGGTCCGCCCCAGTGCACACCTGGTTTTCCAGCCCTGCTGGCTCACGGCACAATCTCCTTCTCGCTGTGTCTCAGACAGAGCAGACACGAGCCCAGGGAAAGCCCGAACGAGGGCAGGGAGGGCCGGAGACCAGGGGCACCTATCCCGTGCCCTACGGGGCGAAGGCACCCCGGCCCTGCTTCTGGATGACCAGCGTGGGCAGGCATCTGGGTTTGGAAAGTGATCTTCAGGACCTCGAGCCTTGTTGAGTCTCACATCAGCGAAATCCGCTCGGCCTGCCGCGCTAGGGTCGCCCACCGCAGGATCCTGGCTTTGCCGTCAAACGCGGATTCTCAACCCTGCCGCTAACCGATGAGTCTCCTGCACCTGAGAGGCCCCCGCGTGGGCAGCCCAGCCGCGGCCCCTCCCCAGGCCTACGGCTGCGGACCAGAAGCAAGAAACCTACACTCAGGGCCAGGCTTCCTGTTCTGTCCGGGAAGAGCAGGCTTTCCTCTAGGCACCGTGAGGGTGAAGCCAGGGGACGAAGGACGCTCGTAACAGATGCTCAACACAGGATCGTGTTCAAGGGACGGCAGGTGTGTATGCACACAGGCCCACACACACGTGCACACACGTATGCGTACACACATGCACGCCAGCCCCTCACATACGCACGCACGTGCACACATGCACACACATGCACAAGGCACACACACACCATGGGAACTGACCTTCCCCAACAGAGGTCACCCTGTGCGGGTCCCTCCAGCCCTCCAGATGACAGTCCTGGGAGTGGGTGCACAACCCAGTCTGGGCCAGTCAAGGCCTCTGTCGTGAATCCGGACTTTGGACACACCGCGCCGACATGAGCAAGTGGGGCCACATAGAGCAGGGCTGGAGGGAGCCAGGAGGAGAGACGGCGCTACGGCAGCAGGGAGTGGTGGGACTCATTCCCGGCCCCGCGAGCAAGGCTTGAGCTGCTGTGTCCCGACGGCGGAAGGTTCCGGTCCTGCTGGCCGGAGTGCCATCCGCTCGTTGCCACAAACGCACCCTGACCAAGACAAACGGGCTCTGCTCCCGGCATCCTGCACGTCCTCCCCAAGGCTCCCCCCCGAGCCGCCCCCATCCCGGGCAGCTTTCCCACGGGCCCAGATTGTTCTGTGTGTGTTTTAGAAAGGGACACACCCGAACACACTCGCACACACACGTCCCAGGCCACTCAGCCAGTCACACCAATCTGTGCTCCCTGGAAGCCAGGTCCTTCCACAAAGCCCCCCAGTATCTGTGACCAATGGTCGCACTTTCACTTCCCTCGTCCCTGTGACCTGGGTCCTCCAGAAACAGTCCTGAGAACCCAGGCTCCCACATATCCATCCAGAGGCCAGGGTCCAGGGGTAAGTTACAAGGGCACCCTGCTCCCTTGACCCTAAAGCCAGGCTCCAGAGCTGGTTGTTCCCGTGGGTCCCTGCCCATGGGCAGCGGCTTGGGGCTCTGGAGTGCACTCAGCCAGCCAGCCCCGGCCCCACGACTGAGCAGGCGACCCCTGGCCACAGGCTGATCAGCAACCAGGGGAAGAGTGGTGTTGGGGGGCAAACGGAGGGGCCCCGGGATGACGATGGATTTCCAGGGGCTGGCAGAGACACGTTCCTAATGTCTGTCCACACGGAGACCATTCCCTACTCATCTCCTCTCATCCTGTCCTGCCCAGCTGCCCCGCAGGCGGACATGGCCTTATGGTGGCCCAGAGCATTTCCGATCCTAGCTGTGGGCTGATTGCTGCCCCGGGTGCTCCATTAAACCAGGTCCTGCGGGAAGGACGGAACCATAGGCAGACGGAAGCTCACCCCACTTTTAGGAGGAAGATTGTCATGACCCCCAGCTCAGCTGGGTCTCATAGGAAACAGAGCGATGGCCCAGCAACTGTCCGTAATATGAATACAAAAATCCCCAAAGTCGCTCCAAGCCCTCCCAAAAATGCCCCCAGAGAAGGGTCCCAGCCTCAGGAAGGCCCCCTGCCCCCAGCTGGGCCACAGAAAGTACCACAGTCCGACTCAGAGGAGCTCGGGCTCTTGCCACAGTCGTGCCAACCCACAGTCAGGGACAGCGGTCAGTACCCCTGCAGGCTGGCGCTCTGTGCCAGGGCCAGGATGACTCAGACACTCTGGGGCTGGCACGGGCTTCCTTGGCCTGCGTCCACCCTCCACCTTGGTCTGGGACTGAGGACACAAGGCCAGGATCTGTGCCAGTTCCGCCCTTTCTTGTCTGGCTGCAAACAGACCCAACTGGCCACTGAGCCCCAGGTGACCTCTACTCGTGCCCTCGGGCTGCGGGAACAAGCGCCGCGGACGGAATACCTTCAAAAGCAGGCCCTCATTCCCCCCAGTGCTGGACGCCAGAACTCTGACATCCAGGTGTGGGCAGGACTGGCTCCTGCTGGAGGCTCTGAGGGATCGTCCGTCCCAGGCCCCTCTCAGCATCTGGGGGATCCTTAGTCTTCCTTGGCTTTCGGCTGCATTACCCCAATCTCTGCCCCTGTCTTCACGTGGCCTTCTCCCCACTGTGTGTGCATCCAGGAGCCCCTCTTCTTACAAGAACGGCAGCCCTGGGACTTAGCCCCCCTCATGCAGGATGAGCTCGTGTTGAGCTGCGGTCACCTGCTCAGCTAGTATGTGGGCAGTAAATGTCTCCCCCGGGCCGTGTGATGCTGGCGCAGCCTTGACAGGGGGCCGTGTGCAGAGTGGCCCCCAGCCAGGTGCAGGCCGCTGAGCCCACGGCCCGTTCCAGCCTGAGCATCGTTCCCGGGTCTAGTGCTGGGCAGGGCGGTGCTACTCCCCCTCGAAGACGCCTCAGGGCCGGTCGACTGCTGATAGTGATGGGGTCTTCGCTGTGCCGGGGACTTGCTGTGAGCCCCGAGGGTAGAGCAGAGGGCGGGAGTCGCTGCCCCGAGAGGCTGGCATTCTGGTACAGAGAGAGGCGGAGGTGCGGCCCGAGGCGAGGGGGCCCTGGAGCTCGGAGGGCGCAGGGCGCAGGGCTGTCGTGCCGAGTGGGGGGGTGGCCCTAGGGAAAAGTAGGGAAAAGTCTCTCCCGGGAGCCTTCCCTCCAGGGAAGCCCACCCCCAGCACCTCCCCCACGAGCCAGCAGAGCCGCACAGATGTCCCCAGAGTCTCCAGTGTTCCTGTCACCTCGTCGTCCTTCAGCTGCTAAATGAACACAGGCCCACATCCCCATCCAGCTTCCTTCTGCCTTTTCACGAAGCGTGTCTCGTCGGGCGGAGGCAGGCTTGCCCCTCCCGACCCCGGTCCCACCATCTGCTCTGTTCCCCACCCCCGTTTGCTGCCTCGCGGCCCACCTGCCCCCACGGCTCCTGAGGTCGCCCCAGCCTGGACACCAGTCCATCTGAAGCCCCACCCACCACGGCTGTGGGGTGACGTCCCAGCCCCAGGCTCGGCTCATACCGGCCATCCTTTCTAGGAAGGGCACCTCGGCCAGAGCACCGGGACCCTCTCCGGGCACCTTCTCCAGCCCAGGCTCCTCCCACTCCCGTGCACGCTCTCCTCTCATTCACCATGGGGCCCCCCTTCTCCTCCAGGCCCAACCCGTCCTTCGCCCCTTCACACAGACTTCACGGGGCCTTGCAGTCAGGTCAGCACGCGGGGGTCTGCGTGGTCCAGCACCATGAACAACCAGGATGCTGTCTGTCTGTCCCACGTTAAGCTCAGCACACCCCAGGCCCGGGGGGACGTGTGGATATGGAGGGGTTCCTGGGGCAGGGCAGGGCACGACCTTCCAAGGGGCCCTGGGGGCCTGAACCGGGGGGATGGGGGGCAGAAAACAGGAAGGAGACCTGCAATGCTCCTTCTCCACGGGACCCTCCTCCCCCCAGACTCCACCTGTCCCCCAGAGCAGCAGGGGCGTCCCCAGAAAACGGCTTCACCTGCCTCTGCTCCTTGGCGAGTCTCTCAGGCACTCCCAAGGTCAGGCTCAAGCTTGATTAAACTGCTTTCTCTCCCTTTCTCCTCCGCCCGAGCCCATCTTGCTGAGGTGACACAACAGAGCCCGGTAAGCGGCTTGTGCGCGAGCAGGAAAGCGATTTTCCCAACAAGAGCGGAGGGCGGTTTCGGTTCATCAGGTCCCTGAACCCATTTGCTGGACTTGGAAGGGCTCTTTGAAGCCTCAGCTGAAGTATTTCCATCTCTCCCCAGATGTGAGATTTCAGCTACATGCGTGATAATAACAAGCACCAGGCGCGACAATCTTCTGTCTCCACGGGGAATGAAAGGCGCGCGCCGCTTCTTGCCGAAGCACGGCAGGCAAGAGGAAACGCGTCCGCGGACTCGGCCAGGACCGGGGCAGGGCCGCCGAGGAAACGGTGGGACTCTTCATTTGTTTCTGATGAAATGCCCCTTGTGCTCCTGAGGTCGGGGGTTGGTTCAGTAGAGAAGAAATATGTGGTTGTGCTGGGACAGCGGAAGGTTCTGGAACACTGCCCAGCCTCCCTCCTGGTGCCCTTGCCTCCAGAATCCTGTCCCTCGAGGCCGTCCTGCCATCACTCCCATGAACTCCCAAAGCACAAATGGACTAGTCGTGTCCCCGCCTAGAAACTCAGCAGCCCCCGTGGCCCCCAGAGAGAAGGCCAAACCCCACAGGAAGCCACCTGCAGCGCCCTCTACGCTCTCCTGTGCCCCGGCTCCGTGCGCCCCTCCAAGCACCCAGTCCCCAGCACAGAGCCATGCAGTCACCAAGCCTCCACAAGGTGGGTTCCTGTGCCGGGAATCCCTGCTGCCCCGTCCCCCCAGCCTCCCTGCCATGTAGGACCCGCTCACGGTCTGCTTGGCCACGGATACACGGCTTCATAAATATTTGCTTCTGTGTTTCTTTCCCCCGCTCACGTGGGGTCAGCTCAGGCGGCCATAAAACACGCCACCGCCGTCACGACGTGTGCTTCCCTCCACTCCAGGGGCTGGGCAGTCCAAGATCAAGGGTTCCTGGCGAGGCCCGCTTCCCGGCTCTCAGACAGCGCCTTCTCTTTGTGACCTCATGTGGCGGGGGGCAGCGGTGACCAGGGGGTAGGCAGGGGTGGAGGGAGAGGGAGAGAGAGCTCCCTGCTATCCCTTCCTATAAAGGCACCAATCCCACCAGAGGACCCCACACTCTTAGGACCCCACCCCTCACCTAACTAATTCCATTCCCCTCCCACAGGCCCTGCCTCATGCTATCGCACTGGGGTCAGGGCTTCCACATGTGCATTTCGGGGATACACAGATCAGTACAGAGCCCCGTCCACCGTCCCCCAAGCCAGGGGTGGGCAGCGCCCTCCCCTCCAACATCACCAACACGGGGTCTCCAAGCCGGGCTGCACGTCCTTCTCGCTGGGCCCAGGGTGTTCTATGTCTCCCTCTATAACCTCCTCCTGGGGCAGCATGACGACTCTAGTGGATTAAACGGTGGCCCCCAAAGAGATAGGTCCTCGTCCCAGGCCCTGGGACCTGTGAATGGGTCCTGATTTGGAAAATGGGACCTTATTTTGCATATATAATTAAGGGTCTCAAGATAAGAGCATCCTGGCGTAACCAGGGGGGCCCTAAACCCATGACAGGTGTCTTTACAAGAGACACAGAGAAGTCCTTGCGAAGATGGAGGCGGAGACGGGAAGGGAGCGGCCACAGCCCAGCAGCTCCCCGAGGCCCCCGAGAGCCCGGAGAGGCAGGCAGGAGCCTCCCCCAGAGCACCGGAGGGAGCACGGCCCCGCCACACCTGGGTTTCAGTCCTCTGCCTCTGAGAGAGCGAGAGGATACAGCCCTGTTGTTTCAAGCTGCCTGGCTTGAGAAATGCATCCAGCAGCCTGGGCGGCGACGGGCCCAGCTGCCTGCACTGCCCACGGGACGCTCACCCCGCCTCGCCCTCCACCAGAGGATCCAGGCTTGGCTGCCACCAGAGCTGAGGAAAGAGAAGCCACGATCGAGGCACCAAGGTTAATTTCCTGAGGAAACCTTGTTTTGGAGAGTTTTTAAATTGGGGCTGGGGAGGAGGGTATCCTTTGGGAAAAGGAAGAAAATAGATTTCTCCCATCTCGGCCGGAAAATGTGCATCGTGTGAACGGCAAAGGCCCTACACCATTCTGTCCTCCCAGACTATTAAAATTTTTAATCAAAGTTTTCGGCTATCAAACTGCCTGAGGTTGGCAAAGGTTTGCTGTTATCTCATGTTAAAATCCATCACAAGCTACATAAAATGAGATTAATTTGAGATGCCAGAATAAACACAGGTCGATAGAACACTGAGGTTGGCTGCTGCCCGAGCCAGGGTCCAGGAGAGGCCCGCAGGGGCTGCAGGTGGCACGGGGGCCCACCCTGGACCTGCGTGGCCTGCAGGTGGCACGGGGCGGGAGCAGGCAGGAGCCAGGAGGGAGCAGACCACAGCTGGGCACTTCTCCTCCTGTTGGAAAGCATGAGCTCATGTGCAGATGCCCGAGAGCATCTCTCCAAAGTGACCTTCCTTCTCCTCTGCCTCCTTCCGGCAGGTTCCCCAGGGCCCACCTCAGTACCCCAGGCTCCCATCGCCCTGACAACGACCCCAGCCAGCCTTAAAGGGAGCCGCTCAGCAGATGGAGCGCGGAACTGTCCTGAATTCCAAAATCTCGACGTTCAGCCTTGTGTTCATGGACGGAGCCAGCAAGGCCTTCCCAGCCCCGAGTGGAGACTCAGCCACATTGCGCCCCCACACGTGCTGGAAATCAGAACCAAGAGGGTCTAGTTTATCCCAACGGGCTGTTTGCATCCCGGGCAGGTATCATCTCAGCAGATCGAAGCCTGCGTGTGTCCGGCGCCCGAGAGGTCCCCAGCCCCTCCCATGCACCCACCTGCCTCCCCCGCCAGCTTGCCTCCAGCAGCGCTGTGCGGGAACTCTCTGGCACGCCCCTGAGCTGCCCCGGGGCTGGGCCATGCTGGCCCAAGCACCCGCCCTCCCTGCCTCTGGGCCAGGAATCCTGCCAGTCTCTGTCCCTTCCCCCGTGCTGGGCACCACAGCTCCCCGGCTGCAAAGGAGGGAAGAAATCATCAGGCTGTGAGGGGACCCTGCCATGCCTGAACCCCACACACACTCAGTCGGGGTGCTCTGGGCATAGACGGGACATGGACTGAGAGGGAGGAGGGTGGGGAGAAGGCAAGGCCGAGCTCATGGGACCTTCTGGCCCGGCTGAGCAGCTGCGGGAGGGAGTGGTTTGGACAAGTTAAGATTTTTATTTAAAAAACCATTAACATAGGATGCTCAGACTCCCCGTTGCAGAGTGACGCGTGGGGTTAGAGATGCAGGAGAGACTGGAGGGAGGGAAGGAGAGAGGGAGGGCAGGGCTGGGTGGGCGGGAGGACTCGCAAGGGCTGCCCGAGCAGTGACGAGGGGCCATGGTGTGGATCGTGGGTGATGGGGACAGGGGACAGGGTGCAACGGTGGGCCTCGGGCAGCTACCAGGGGACAGGGGTACGGGACTCTGGAAGGCCACTGAGACACTGTTCGTGAGTGTGATGTGACTCTTCGACGGGACATGGCCGTCCGGCTCCATCCTGCCCTTGTCCTGACCTCACACACCGCTCTGTCGGAGGCTGTCCCTGCCTTTGGCTCTTCTCAGCTCAGAGAGGCGCCGGACAGCCACTGGGACACGTGGGTGTGGTGCTGCACCCGCCGCTCCCCGAAGCCAGGGCTGGGGCGTTGCAGGGGAAGCGTGTGGAGTGGCACCTTCCCAGCACCACCTGCAGCCCCTCAGTTCACCTGCCAGCACCTGCCCAGTGGCCCCACAGACCCTCGTCCCAGTGAGCGCACCCGGGCCTGCCGCAGAAGTGCCTCCTTCACAGAGACGGCCCTGGGGTCATTCGTGTGGAGCCCTGAGAGGCGGATGCCGGGCAGGAAGCAGGCATGGCAGGAGACGAGGGCGACACACGGCACCTGCGAGGGTCATCTGCGGCCGAGCCGAGCCCCATGCGCCTGCTGTAAGGGCAGCCCTAAACGACAGGAGCAAACCCTCGTCTTCATGACTCATCCTCTTGGGTTCTGTGTGCCTGATCAAAGATTCCGAATTCAACAAAGGAATTTGCTGGGCGCCTGGGTGGCTGCGTCGGGGAAGCGTCTGCCTTCAGCTCAGGTCAGGAGTTCAGGGTCTTGGGATCAAGCCCCACATTGGGATCCCTGCTCAGAGAGGGGTCTGCCTCTCCTTCTCCCTCTGCCCTCCCCCCACACACCGGCTAATGCTCTCTCTCCCAAATAAATAAATAAAAACTTTAAAAAAAAAAAAAAAGGAATTTGTTGAGGTTACCTCATCTGGACACAAAAACAGAGCAAGATCCCTGGGTCCTGCCCCCCCTTTCCAGAGCTGAGAGACACGTGTCCGCGTGTGCACGTGCGCGGAGCTGTGCAGCGGGCATGCGTGGCTGCGCCGGGGGCTGTTTCAACATCCCCGTGTCAGGAATTCACCGACGCGCCAGTGTTCACGTCCCAACCCCCCGTCTCCACCACCCCCCACACCCAGCTGCGAGGCGTCTTCCCTCCATGGCTGGAAATGTGGCCGCGGGGTCCACCTGGCTGCTGCTCCAGGTCCCCGGAACCCGATGAGGGAGTCCATCCAGTTGTCGGCTGGAGCATAATCCCAGCCCTGACCAGGCGAGGTCCCCACACCCCTTCACCGTCCAGGCCCGCGTTCGCCCTTCAATCCCCGCCTGCTCCCTTGGCCTCCCCTCCCAGAGGCCGCAGCTCTGTTTTGGTCACCGCTCTCTCTGGCATGTCGCTGTTCTCCCCACACCAGCAGGGCAGCCTTGCGTGAATGACATTCACTGGTGCATGAGGCCCCTGTCCTGTGCGGCTCCCTTCTGCTTCTGCTCCAGCCCCTCGGTGCTGCCGTGCGCTCCCCCGGCCTGGGGCTTCCGTCACCCGCACAGCCCTGCAGAGTGTGCACCTGATGAACACGGCGGGCGCGCTCCCCACGGAGCAGGGGGCACCCAGCACGCCCCCGCGCACAGCCACACCTGCGGCCTCCCGCGGGGGCCCCGGCTGGATCGTCGAGGGCAGAGCCGCTGGGGCCCCCCGGCCTTCCCGGCATGGCTGCAGCACCCACCCCACCGTCCCCGGCCATCATGGGTGTTCCCGCAGGCCACGTGCACACCGACTCTTGGCTTAACCGCTTTGCAAGTTTTCCCAGTCCCGCAGATGTGCAGTGGAGTCTCGTCCCAGTTCTCCTCTGTGTGATTCCCAAGGACTTTGAGCTTCTTCTGCTTATTAGCCTCGGGGTTTCCTCCCCGTCGATTATCTGCCCATATCATTCACCCATTTTTCCACTGGGGTCCCTGGGCTCGTCTTTCTGAGCTGCAGGAATTCCTTGTAAATTCTAGGTCTTAATCCCTTGTCAGTTTTTAACATTGCGGATATCTGTTCTCATTTGCTCAGCTGCGCGTTAGCTCCGTCCGTACTGTCTTCCACTGGACAAAAATCTCTGCCCTGGTATCATGAAACGTACAGATATTTTGCTTTATGGCTTGAGGTTTTGAATTTCCATTGAAGGCGTCCCTGTGCCGGAGTGACAAAGACTTTCTCCGACATTTCCTTTAACTCCTGCTCTTCCTGGAGGGACTTTACTCTCCCCAGATTCCTTTTATGTGTGAGTCATCCAGAGGGGAGTCAGCGTTGAGTCTGGGTTGTTGTTTCTTTCATATCTTATCACAGACGGGTGTTAAGCTCTATCGAATGTCCTTACTGCACAGATCGGGTTCCCCTGGGTCTACCCCCACTGTCAACGGCACCGAGAGCTTCAGATGTTCCTGGTAAAACCCTGTTTCATCAGGTGACCTTCCTCTGACACCCTCTTTGATTTGGTTAACTTCTCACTTAGGATTTCTGCAACTTTGCTCAAAATAAAATGGGCCTGTAGCATTTTTTTAATCTCCTTATCCTTATTTGACTATGAAATCTGGATGACACCTGATCCACGAAATGCACCATGCAAATTTCGCTCATTTTCAACTTTCCCAAATATGTTGTATAAAACAGAAATTACCTGTTCTTCGGAAATACTGTAGAACTCTCCCACAAAAGAAAAAAAAATCACCTGGATTGGGGAGGGAGGGGGGTTGCTGGTTGGTGAGGAAAGGTCCTGGCCACAAATCCCCTCGCTCGCTGCGTTTGTGTCTTCAAGCTGGCTGTTCGATCTGACACCAGTTTGGGGCATTTTATTCTCTTTATAGGACTTTATCCACTCCTTCTAAGTAGCAGCTTAAAGAAAAATCTGCCTCTTCACGATACTGGTTTCTTACTTATTCCAACTTCTCGATCTTTTTTTTCTTTTTTTTTTTTTAACTGGTATTCGTGGAAGTCAAAAGTGTTCATTTCTTTTTTTTTTTTCATTTTATTTATTTACTTGTCAGAGAGAGAGCACAGGCAGAGGGAGAAGCAGGCAGAGAGAGAAGCAAACAGGCTCCCCACTGAGCAGGGAGCCCGACATGGGACTCGATCCCAGGACCCTGGGACCACGACCCGAGCCGAAAGCAGACCTTAACCGACTGAGCCACCCGGGCGTCCCATAAAGTGTTCATTTCTTTTAACTAGATTTTGGGCTTAGTTGCCCTCTCTGCAGGTTTTGTCTTTTTCATTTGTGTCTGTCTGACTTTTCTTTCTTCTCCCCGGGGCGGGGGGGGGGGGGGGGCTGCCTTTGCCTTCAATGCCACGTCCACTTCCAACACCCGTGGCTTCCTCGTAAGCGCACTTCCTGCCTCCAGTGTCTTCGGCTGTTTCCGGCTGCTTCTGACACGTCAAGTTCTGTCATCATTTATTCTGTGTCTTTCTTAAATTCCTCGACCATCCCCGTGAGTTACTCAGAGATATGTTCATGAGCTCCCCCTCCCCAAACTGGGGTTCCTGAAAAAAGGCCCTTTTGTTCATTTGAATGTCATCTACCTGTGGCTGGAGCACGCACTTAGTTTCATGCTGGTTCTCGGGAACTGACCGAGACTTCCCCCAAGGCCCAGTACCCCGCCCCCACGGGTGGACGGGGGAAGGACACTGGCAGCGCTAGTCACGACTCCCGTTTCTCTCCTTTGCTTTGACCTGTCATTAAAAAACCCATTACCATCTCTCTCTGGTTTCCGCCAGTATTGCTTGGCATTTTTTGGAAGCCGTGCAGCCAGGTGCCTCTGTCCGTATGACGGATCGTTCTTCTTTGTTTGTGGTCACTCAATGCTCTTCGTCTCCCTTGGCGATTGTTTCCATCATACGTTGTGTTCGCGTCTCTCTTCTCTTAACTTCAAAAGGGTGATGCGAAAACTCCCTACATCATAGAATTAATATGAGGATTAAATATGTTGGTCTGTGTCTAGCGTAGTGAGAAGGGGAGCCTGCACCCCCGTGTTCATGGCAGCAGTGTCCACAACAGCCAAACTGTGGAAGGAGCCGAGACGTCCTTCAGCAGATGGATGGATAAAGAAGATGTGGTTCATATACACAATGGAGTGTTGCTCGCACTCAGGAAGGAGAACACATACCACTTGCATCAACATGGATGGGGCTGGATAATGGCAAGTGAAGTAAGTCAAGCAGAGAAAGACAATTATCATATGGTTTTGCTCATATGTGGAACATAAGGAATAGCTCAGAGGACCAGAGGGGAAGGGAGGGAAACTGAACGGGAAGCAGTCGGAGAGGGAGACAAACCATGAGAGACTCTGGACTCCCAGAAACAAACTGAGGGTTTCGGGGGGGATGGGGTAGCAGGATGGTGGGTGTGTGTTGTGATGAGCCCTGGGGCTTATACACAATTGACAAATCATTGAACTCTGCACCAAAACTAATGACCTATCATATGTTGGCTAATTGAACATAAAAATAAAATCCAGCTTAAAATAAAAATAAAAAAATAAAACCGGGTTTAGAATGTTGATGCCCTGTTAAGTGTTAACTTTCTTCCACCTCCTCCCACCCCGTTTCTGAAATTCCAGCAGTCTCAACAATTCTAGGTGGCCAGGGCACCTCTGCCTGCTCTGGGGGTCCTGCCTGACTCTCCTCTGTCTCTCCTCAGAGACGAGCTACCCGCTGGGTGGAAAGTGCGTGCAGGGCTCAGGGACGGGGAGGAAGGACGGAGCCCCCCGCCTGGCGGAAACTACAGGACGGCCCCTCCAGAGCCGGACGGATGAGCACCGGCCACAGCGAGAGGAGATTCTGTCTAGACACGGTGAGTGCCACGACATCCCGGGGAAGCCGGCAACGTGACAAGCAGTTGCAGCCAAGAGCCCTGGGACTGGAGTCATGGAGGAGCGGCCCAGCTTCCGCATGGATGGAAGCTTCCAGAAGGATTGCCCTGACTTGTTGGTTAGACCACAGGGTGCGGGAGAGGAGGCAGAGCCCTGCCCAGGGCCTCACCTCTGCTCCCAGGTCTCCAGGCGTGCACGTGGAAACCCAGTGGCCCACAGCAGCGGTCGATAGCTGGCATCAGGGACAGGGACATGGGCCTGGGGATTTGCCATAAATCACCCCCCTCCCCCGGGACGGCGCTGGCGGGACTCTGCAGCAGGGAGCATAACTCAATTACCACTGGGAAGGCCTCCGCAACGCGGTCATCGATCTGAATTAAACCCAGCGCTTTAATAACACACTCCTGCCAGGACCCTCCCTTCCCAGCTTTATCATCTCCAGTGCCAAGTCACTTCCAAAAGACAGCGCCCGGAGCCAAAGGGGAGAACAAGTAAGAACTTTTTAATGTGTTTTTTTTCCTGGTGGTTTACACAGGAGAAGAGCCACAGCCTCTGACAAAGTGTCCCGGGCGGGTTCTGGGCTGACGCACCCCCAGGCCAGGAAGGAACCGGCTTCAGCAGGCCCAGCAGCGGGGCATAGGAATGACCCCGGAGCCTGTAGGACACACAGTCCCTGGGCCCCTGCCAGCCCCACAGAACCAGAAAGTCGGGGAGAGGAGGCCTTGGCATCTGCATTCTAGAGCCTGACCCGGCCCCCCATTCCCATGCTCGGCCCAGTCCATCGTGTCCTGCCTGCCCCGTCATATGCTCCCTCCAGCCGGCCCAGAGAACTGTAGTATTATGACTCACGATAAGAAATATATAATCAGTCTTGACCCATTTCCTGGCACAGAGCTCCTAAAATCTTTGGAATTTCCTAAGTGCTGAGAGCAATAAAGCTGTCTCCTGTTGTATTAATACGATGACTTTGGGACCACACCTGAGATTGGGGGCTGGAAGCCAGTGCAGCCCCCCATGTGATTAGAGGTTTGGAACTTCCAGTCCCACCCCCGGTATACCCCCTCCCTGCTGGCCCCCCGGCGAGGGGAGAGGGACAGGAGGCTGAATCAGTCGCCATTGGTCAATGAAGTGATCGATCGTGGCCATGTAATGAAGCCTCTGGAAAAGCACAAAGGACAGGGTTTGGAGAGCTTCCAGTCGTTGGTGCAGATGTGGAGGCACAGGGAGCTTGGCTTTCTCCGGGTCGTGGACGCTCACGCCTTTGCCATGCCCCTCGCTTTTGGCATCTCCTCCCTGTGGCTGTTCCTGAGCTGTTTCCTCGTGTAATAAACCAGTGATGTCCTAAGTAAACTGTTTTCCTGAGTTCTGTTCTGAGTTCTGCTAACAAATTAATCAAGCCCAGGGAGGGGGTCATTGGAAACTCTGATCTACAGCTGACTGGTCGGAAGCACAGGTGACAGACTGGTCTTGTGAGTGGCATCTGAAAGGGGGTCAGACTTGCAGGCCGGAGCCCTCTAATTAGTGGAACTTGACACTAGTTGCAGTAGACAGTATCAGATTGGAGCTGAACTGAAGGACATCCCGCTGGTGTCTGAAATGTGGATGGTGGGTGGCGGTGGGTGGCAGTGGGTGGGGAGGGCATTCCACACATACGGGAATTGGAGCCAGAATTCTAGAGGCTTCCCATGGCCCAAGCAGTCTGGGAATTAATGCTGGTTGCCTCCCCAGTTCCCAGGCAGGAAGGACGCCCCATGCTTCAGGAGGCTCATCTCCAAAATACACAGAGGAAAGTTTTCCAACCCTGCAGTCCTGAAATCCCTTCTTTGTCTGAAGGTTGAAAATCGTAAGGTCGTCCATAAATCTACCTTTTGTGTGCCCTCTGGAAAATACTAATTAGAATGTGCTTGCTTACCTAAGTCTTAGCTAGGCTCTGGCTTTCCGAACTACTCAACAGGGCTCGCTTGACATAAAATATGGAAATTGGCAATAGTTTGGCTCAGAGCAGCTCATCGCCTATCAAAGGCCACACAGCGGGATTTGAACACAGCCCACTTGATTCTAAAACCCAAGGTCCTCCCCCCAAGTACTTCCTGATGACCGGTACCAACTGAACTGGAGAAGCGGTACTCAGGGAAGGAGGACCCCGGGACGATAAGAACCAGGGACAAGAGGGAGACGGAAGACTGGATTCTAGAGTTGAATTTGGATGTGGATCCAAGCTCCCTAGAGGACAGACAGCAGGGTGTGAACTAGAAAGAGTTGTTTATCCAAAAGATGGAAGGAACACATTCCTGAAAGAAGGGCTGTGTCATTGGCGCTGGGAGCCCCTGGGGATACAGAAAAACCGTCCTTGATAACATTTTTATGGAAAAGGACCATGGCTGCCATCACACAGCTGTTTCTCAGAAAGATCTCGAAAACGTCGGGGGCATAGCAGAAAACGTGACTCAGTGAAGACCAGGCTTTGCCAGGACCGGGTCCTGTGGTCTCCGTATGCAGGCTTCTTGCTCCGGAGAGAAGATGTAGAGGACCCAGAGGCATGAACAATTGCGTCGCCTGCACGTGATCATCTGTTTTTTAAAAAGTAGTCACTGGGCTTTGTTGGGCGGCGCAGAACACACGCACGGCGGTGGCTGCGGATGGATGGGCGGTGCCGGTTAGGTCGACCAGATGGCCAGATGAGTAGTTTACCCAAAGCCCCCACCTTGACCAAGACCCCCGCCTCCCAGAGAGAGTCTGCGGGGACCAATTCACTGGGGTGGCTCATCTTCCGTTCCAAGGATAAAACGTCATGATCACATCTCCCAAATTCTACACCGTCGAGCATGGCCGAGGGGACGTGGCTGCGGAAACGCCGTGAGCCCACCGCAGCTGTGGAGAACCGCATGCCTGCCACCTGGACCATCTGATTTAGCAACGGGAGTCCCCAGGCACCCTCCAGATGAAAGGAGCATGAAACGGGCCTCTGACAGTTGAATAAATCAAACTTCCTTATGGAGCTTTGTTCATTTCAACGTAATTAGATTCTCAAACATTTTGCTTAAATTTTTAAGAATCCAGCAGGATTCACGGGGGGGGGGGGGGGTTCTCTGGGTTGGTTTGTTTGTTTTTCCTCCATTCTTGTGGGAGAAGTGAAATGTGCTCCTGCTTTTCTTCTGGCTGCATAAAGAAGAAACAACAAACATTTATGCCTTCAAGAAAACAAAGACATTGATTTGAATATTATTGCCAGGGCAACACATTACCCATTCAGATGCCTTATCAGAACGCAGCCTGCTTTGAAGACAAAGGTTACTTTCTGGAGGCACAGGGACACTTGTCCCCAGGGTCCCCCAAGGTGCCTTTGTTAGCAATGACATCTGCAAGCATGGCATGCCATGAGTTGTCACAGGTGCGTGCTCTGTCTTATGTTTCTGGGACATCCTTCACCAGACTCAGGGCCGCGGTTCTGAAGCTGCAGCCTAAAACCCGACACCACCAGGCGGAGAGAGGAGTTTGTTCAGCCTTGGCCCCTGTTTTCTTCTTCTTCGGGGCCAAGTGTCAGCTCCGGCCACATGCACCCCGCCTCCGGCCTTGGCACTCACCCTTACTCTTCAGGCTCCACTGGAAAAGCCTCTTCCTCTACCAAGGAGACCCCCCCCACCTCCCTTTTGCTTCTGAAGGTGAGGGGTGGAAGGTTCTGGAGCCACAGTGATGGAGAACAGAACAGGGGGCAGACAGAGAGTGCAGAGTTCAAGAAGTGGACGCTGGTGGGCTGGGCATCTGGAGGCTGTTGGGCAGCAGTGGGGGGTGGTGCAGAGAGGAGGTAGGACGGGGGTGGGGGGAAACTTCCAGGCTCATGGAGCACACAGGACTGGCCACTTTCATTCTGGCAGGAGTTCAAGGTTCAACAGGAAGGTCATTTGGGGCCTGCCACAAGGAGCCCTCCACTCAGCAGCCCCAGCATCACAAGGCACCCCAGGGAGGTGGCCCTAGCGTGGCGGCCAGTGGCTCAGTCGGACACTGATGCACGTCCTCAAGAAACCGTCCCCAGAAGCCACCAGGGGCTGGATCCTGCCTCCCTCGCCCATCCTCGCATGGATGAGGAGCCCGAGCCCCAGAAAGGGCCTGGTTTCGCTCGGGACCTGCCTCCAGGCTCAGCACGGACGCAGAGCCACCCCGCAGCCCGCTTAGTTACGACTTCTTGAGCTCTGAGGCTTCTTCATGACCGGAACAGACGATAGTCCCGGTCCTTGTCTTAATCTGTCAACTTTGAGACACAGGCTCCTAGTGATGGTATTACCTTCCTGTCACTGCTCTCAGGAATCACCGTAAACTTGGTGGCTTCAGGAGACATAAATTTACTCTTTCCCTGAGGCCCGAAGTCCAACATGGGTCTCTGGGCTCTAAGCCAGATGTGGACAGGACTGGTTCCTTCTGGAGGCTCCGGGAGGGTCTGTTTCCCAGCTTCTAGAGGCCGCCTCTCTCTGGTCCCGTGTCTCTGATCTCCGGTCCTGCCAACCTCTTCTGTCTCAGGGACCTTTGTGATTACACTGGGTCCACCTGCGGATAACCTGAGACCAGCTGGTTTGCAGCCTGACTCCCCTGTAGCGTGGAAGTGGTCTTGGGATCCAGGGCTTAGTGCCTGGACATCTCTGCAGACCATCAGTCTGCCCTCCACGTGGCCAAACGTCTCCGGCTGGCGGGAGTTTGGGGTTTTGGCTGACGTCTCCCCCCGGTGAGTTACACAGAGCTGCACTGCTGACTTGTGCGCGAGATCAGAGAACGGACTGACCCCGCGTTCCAGGACTGACCCCACTGCTCCCTGCTGTGGAAAAGCAAGCTGTGTCCCAGACCCCACGCCCTGGCCCAGACAATCTCGCCAGAGCAGGGGAAGGGGCAGTCACCAGAGGCACTGGTCACTGTGAGCACGCAGCCACAGAGCAGGTACCCCTGGGGCCTTACCTCCCTCTCTCTGCCCTCCCCAACCCCTATTCAGAGTTATTAGACCTCCTCACGCAGCACAAACTTGAGCCATAAGCCATGAAAGATGCCAGCGGCTACTTATGTGACATAGCTGAGGACGAGCAGCTCCTGGGGAGGCCACTTACAGTATCGTCCTTGCAAATGGCTCCCCTGGGGTTGTGCAATGCTCCTCCTGTGAAACTGTACGGCAGCCCTGAAGACAAAAGTAGGGAGTAGAAGAGAACAGGACATTCTCCACATGGGATTTGCGAGGAAATGATGAAGCCCACCTTCTGCCTGTCTTGGCGGGGACACGCCCGTCATCTAACCTGCCTTATCCCCATGACTTCCAACTGTTTCTCCGTGGGCACCTGAGTGTTCCCCAGGTGCCAAAACCTGACCGGTGACCTTTGCTAGGATCCACGATAGATGAGAAAAGCTAACCACCGTCAGGCCGAGGCTGCCCCACCTCACCGCTGAGGGTGGGTAGGGAGACAATAGTTTGCCCAGAGCCACACAACTGGTAGGAGACCCAGGGTGACAGGTGAACGTTCAGGTTCTTCTGCCATCAAAATGGTGTGTGACCCTGTCAGAGGCAGTGTCCCCATCTGGAAAATGAAGTCAAAGTTGCCCCCAGCTCCAGGGCACCCTCCACACACACCCCCAGGCCTGCAGACCGAGGACAGGGCCAAGCACAGGCAAAGGTGTGGTCCTCGGGAGAGCCACAAAGCAACGGCCCCTTTGACAGCAGCTGGTATCCACGGGGCCTTGGCTTTGGAGGAGCAGTGAGGGGAGCGGCACCCGTCCCCCTGAACTCCGCTGCTGGAATCATTAGCTGAGACTCTGGGGAGTGGCAGTGTAGCACGTGACTCTGCCCCGAGATGTGGGCTGGTGGCAGGAAGCTCGTCCACTGGCCTTGGGTCCCTGGGCTGGCAACGCTGCCCCAGCAGTGTGGAACCTGCCTCCTGGTGGGGCAGGGGACACGACGGGCCCCTGGTGCCAGCAGAGCCCCACGGGAAGACAGACACAGAGATCCGGGCATGTGGCGGGTGCGCCCCTGTAGAAGCAAGTTCCCACCCAGCTTCCCACCTTCCAATCACGTGGCGTTACCCCTCGCTGGGGTACTCCAGGCAGGGTAACTGTTCCGCATTTTACAGAAAGGGGACCTGGACACACTGGTGCTCTGTCCCCCTGCCCACCAGCTCCTGGCCACCAATAACCTCACCTCACTCACCTGGCCAGCCTCCACCCTTCCTTGGTGTTGGCGACCCAAACCCACTACCCATCCAAGGGGCCTCCCTGGCCGTGGCCCCAGCCAGCACGACCAGGTAGAGGACAGACGGAGGCCACGAGGTCTGCATGCTCGCCGGCCGCCCCAGAGCGGCTCTGTAGAAATGCCTAAGCACAGAGCCTGCCTTGACCAAAGCATTATATAAAACCTACGTGGAAATCGGAAACCGTGTACTTGGTATAGTCCACACGGCCCGCGTTAACCAGGCGCTGTGCTGGCCCTGACACCTCCCAGCTCCAAGGTTGGACACTGTGACCGTGTGGGACAATCTCTAGGGCCCAGGTGGCAGGTCAGTACCAGGGAACAGACAGATCGCGCCTCCTTGGGGGCTCCGCGTGGGAACACTCTGTCATTTGGGACCAGTGCCAAATGGAGGCCTGGGGACACGTTCTCTGACAACGATCGCTGCAAGCCTCCTGTTTCGTGTTTCACAGATACTCGAGCTCGTCTGCTCAGTCACACCCATCTTGGCAAGACCCTGAGTGCCCAAGGAACAGCATGCCATGTGCACCCCCTGCTTGCGAGGAGGAGTCCCCAGGCCCCTGCCCCTGGAATCTGCCCCCGGAATCTAGGGGATCTGCCCCCCAAATCTGCCCCCAGAATCTGCTCCCAGGAATCTGCCCCCGGGGATCTGCCTCCCGGACCTCCATCGTGCCAGCAGCATGCTGGGGCAGGGTTCGCCCCCTGGCATTAGAGGACAGACATCCTCCTTACCAAGCCTCCGGGTACCCTTTCAGGTCACGGGGGCTTGCAGTAATTAATCCCCATCATCTCGGCGACCCCATAGCCACTGAGTGTACTAATGCAGAAACCACGCTGGGAACAGTCCTCTCTACGGCCCCCTCCATCTCCCACACGCCCGGAAACCCCAGAAGCCTGCCAGACAGGAGCTCTTGCCATTTTCCTGGTGGTCAGAACATGAAAACAAAACCCTGAGGTTTCACTGGCAGTGTGGGGACCCTCTGCCAGTCTGTCTGGCCCCAAATCAAGCCCAACATGGGAACCAGAGAAGCTGTGGTCCAAGGGTGTGGGTCACCACCCCTCGGCAGCCTGCTCCTATGGGTTAGCATGCTGACAGAGAGGCAGGGTCCCTCGGGGTCAGGGCCCAGCACCCACGTTCCTGGAGAAGCCTTGCATCTTCCACCCCCGGGAGCAGCCCCTGGAAGGTCTGGCCCCTCCACAGAGGAGACAGCTGGGGCTCTGACCAGCGTAGGGCCCTGCCCTGCAGAACCAGAAGCAGAACCCAGGGATGGCGCTGTGGGCCTGTCTGTCCCTGGGGAAGGCAGGTGGTGCACGGGGGTGTGAGCACTGCCCAGAGGAGACCAGAAGACTAAGGATGGACTCAGGGAGCGCAGAGGAAACATGGACCATCCCCTTCCCTCCCTTTCATCTCAAAACCACACGTCTTTAGGACACAACAGGGAAGACTCGCCCGCAGTGGGTGATGGTTGGCTCCTCTGCCGGTCACATGTCCTTCTGCTCAGACCTCAGGGCAATGCAGACTCAGGGACACTTGGCTGATTCATGCTGGTCCCAGCCCGGCCGTGGGGGCCTGGCATCTCCCCCAGGGACACGGGGACCCAGGGTCCTGCACCCAGTTTTCTCTAGAACTGCTGGGATCCTCCCCACCAAGCACAGGTGTGGCCCCTCACCTCCTCCAGGCTTTACATACACCTCTCCCTGGGTAAACCCCCCATCACCCAGTTCTCGGTCGCAGCCTCCCTCCCAGACCCTGGAACTTCCCTCCTGCATGTGTGGCAGGTGACAAGGCTGTCATAGAGTTAAATGAGTTAAATCACAAAGCAAAGGTACGATTGCGCCAGACACGTAGCAACTGTTGCTATATTTTACTGAGAATGTTTCATTGAATTTAAGATGCGGTCCATGGCAAAATGCTCCGTTACTTTATGTACCACTAAGAAAGAAAAAACACCGCCAATTAAACTGACACGATGTTTCCTATCCCTTACAATTTTTATTTTATACGTATTGAAGGAGTTCTTCTGGACTTAATTAGACAGAGCTTTTTACCGGCTATCACTTTGGTGCACACATAAAAATAAAGATATAAGCAAGATGAAGTGGTTAGATTCCTAAAACTTGGGCACACTGAAGTCCACGTCCTCTGACCTGGTTGTCCCACATTGGCATCCTCTGAGCGGTCAGGGGCCCGCTAGTCCTGAGGAAAGCCACAAAACGAGGAAAACCAGATCTCACCGCAGGTCCCAGAACAGCCCACTGTGCCCACTCAGGGAACTTTCTCCCCATCCCTGGTCACCACCCACAGCCGTCTCTTGGGCCACATGTGCTCCACTGTGATCTCTAGAATTACCGCCCCCCAGGCCCACAACCACCTGCAAGTTGGGGCACAGTTGAGATATGAAAGTGGACATCTTTGCCTCATCCTCGCAGAGTAAGTCTCCTGCAGGACTGACAAGAATGCACAGGGCCTCTGGGTCTCTAACTCGGTCAGCTGAGCATGTTAGAGCCAAAGCAGACAGGTGCTCAGCCATCCGTCCCGCCGCCCATGCTGCGAGTCTATGGGGCACTCATTCCATGCCAGGTGCGGGGACAGGGCTGCTCCCCCAGGCAGGTGCAGGCTGAGATCGGGTGTGTGCTGGGGGTCATGGGGGACCAGGGAGGCCCTGCCCGAGGGGGTGGTGTATCTTCTCAGCAGGAGAGGCAAGTGTGAGCCAGGTAGAGGGAACAGTGTGTGGGGGAAAAAGTCAGGGAGACTGAAAGACAGGGGTGGGGAAGGAGGGAAGGTGGGCGAGCTTGCTGTGATGTGGTTGGTCCAAGGACCTACCAAAAAAGGCTCTGCTGAGCACAAAAAAAACACAGGGCTGGTGTCAGGGCACAGGGCGCACGGTGCTGCCCAGCGGGGAACCATGGGGCTGAGGCGAGACTCCAGACAGGTGACGTGCACCTGCTTGTTCTGTCCTCCTGCACCTGCGTAGGTAACAAGCCAGTCACAGAAGGACGAATGTTGAGTGACCCCCTGTCCGGAGGACTCAGATCCACAGAGACGGAAGACTAAAGGGCAGGCACGAGGAGATGGGGAGAGTCTGGGAAGATGGAAAGGTCCGGCAGATGGATGTATGCGCAACAGTGTGAACGAGCTTAACGGCCCCTGAGCTGTGCCCCCTGGGACTTCAGGCCAAAGTTGAGCCGAGAGACCGTCTGGTCCAGCCTCTTAAGACTCACGGCACTCGACATGGCTGGAACCCAGAGGACGGTCCTACTCAGAAAAGCCCCAGAGACCCGCTGGTCTCGGGCAGTGCCAGGACCCTGACTCTCTCTGTCTCCTCTCATCTTTGCAAGAATGAATGAGGCCACCTCTGGGTCTTCTTTCATTCCCTGCTGTTACCCCAAGAAATGCACAAACCGGGGGGCTTGGCACAACAGACATTTTCTTTCTCCCAGTTCTGGAGGCTGGACGTCTGGGGTCAAGGTGTCGGCCCATTGGTTCCTCCTGGAAGCTCTGAGAGAGAATATGCCCCGTGGGCCCCTCCAGCTTCTGGGGATGACCCACAATCCTCGGTGTGTTTTGACTTACAGACATGCCCCCCGATCCATGTCCCTGCTGTCATGGTGGCTTCTCCAGTGTCTCTTTTGTCTCACGAGGACCCAGGTCATCAGATCCAGGCCCGCCCTCAAGCAGCTTGGCCCCGTCTTACCTGGACGACACCTGCAGAGACTGTATTTCCGATATGATCACATTCTGAGACTCCCAGTGGACATGAATTTGGAGGGGACACTGCTCAATGCACTACAGGGCCATCGGCAGGTGGGAAGGTTGAGGAGGTCTTAGGGCTGGAGGTCACACGTTGGTATCCACAGCTCACGTGCCTCGAAGCCTCTGTCATCTGCAAAATTAAGGCCAGTAATTCTCATTTTATGGAGTTGGGAGGATCCTAAGGAGGAAGCGGGGAGGGGATGTGTGTCAAGGCGCCTGGCACAGAGTTGGTGTAGCCTAGGGGAGTGAATGAATGAGCGAGTAGGTGACTGGCCCCACCTGCGCCAACGGCGAGGCCCGGTTGGCCTGGCCCCACCCCCCAGGGCCCAGCACTGGTGGCCCGTCGGGATCTGACCCTCAGCGCAGCAGCGTGGGCTCCGTTGCTGGGGGAGGTTAAGTCTGTTATGTAACTGCATTTGCGTGTTTGTCAATCTCTCCCCGGCCAGGGATTTGATTCCTTGAGTGCCGATCAGATGTTTGAGCAAACTCCACCATCGTCCTGATCGTCGCTATTAAGTTGCAGTTGGCATCGCGTGGGCCGAAGAAGGGGATCTATTTTCTCAGCTAATAAGGTTTATTTTTACCCTAGCTGAATAATACATGATCAGTGTCAAAATAAATTACAATCCTTCCATTATAAACCACTTTGCTGTCCTACATCCGTGCGGCGTCTGCCTTCCCGCGACTCCAGCCGCCTTCCCTTCCGCAGCTCCCGGGAAGCCGCCCTTCCCCGCCTGACAGCAGCTCTGACATTCACTCTCGCCGCGGCGGAACGGAATATAGATTGGGGCGCCTCCGGGACCTGCGAAACGGGAAAACACATTGCGTTAGGAATTGGTTTTGTGGCTATAAATTATGTAACAGTTCCAATCCCAAACCAAGCTGGTATTTTCATGTATGGTGTAAATAAAAACATTAAAAGATTTTTCTAAGTGTTTTGATTTTTCTTCTGTGGCTTATTCCCCTACTAAATTTCTAAAAAGGCCCATTTATTCAGCTTCAGAGAAAAATATATTAAGCAGTTGTCCACTTGGTATCGATGGGGTCGGAGGAGCTCCTGGGCTGGCCCCTGCCTGTGCCTGACCCACAGGCCTCCCTCGGAAGCCTCCCTGCCTCAGTTTACCCTACATGATGGGGTGCACAGGTGCTGTTTTCTGAAGGGCTCTTTTCCAAGTCAGAAAGAAGGAAGCAGGAGCAGCTTGTAACAGAACATCTGACTGTATGAAAAGTCAATACAGGCTCAGCCCTGACGGCTCTGGACCCCGGCGCTGGGACTCACTTTAGCTACAGTGACATAGACCAACGTGGCTGGGAGCCAACCAGACAGAGAACACGCTCTGATGTGAAGGCTAAAGTAGTTTTTCTTTAAGACCCAGAGAAAGAATCTTGCCCAGAAACTCCCCCAAGGACTTCATGGTATTGCCTCATCTCATGTCCCACCAGCAAACATCTAACAGGTGTCAGCCAGACAGTCTCCTCCAGCCTAAATGTGCCCTATATGCACTTCCGTCCCCCAGGGCTCCAGCCAAGCTCACAAACTCTGGGTCCAACACAGTCCTGGGTCCAAGTCAGAACTCTGAAGCTCACCAGCTCTCCATCTCCCCAGCCCGGCCCTGCAGCCCCTCCTCATGTTGTTGGAGCCGTGACGACGCCCAACTTGCTGGCAGGCCCTTCGAGAGCAGGAGCCCACCTTCCCCTCCCGGGATCTCCTGCCAGCGTTCAGGGTCCCACAGCCAGGGGGCAGTCGGTGGCCTAGCAAGGGTTCCCATTACCCTGCTGGGGATGCAAACACCTAAACTGTCAAAGTTCTGTGGAGTTTTCATGTGCTGGGAGCTGCGCAATATCGTCATCTTCCCCTCAGAATCCCCTTGGAGACGCCCATAGAAACAGACCACCACCTCCCACCCACTGTGCTGCCACCTTGCTTCCAGCTCCAGACCCAGCGAGATCCAGAGCTGGACATGCAAACACCAGGATTGCTTTCCTTTTAGCCGAAAGCTTAGCTAAGTTTTCTTCGATATAGGCTGGCTTCCGAGGCTACATGGACATTGCGAAGGTTTGCGTCCATGTGGTTCCATTTGTCTGGCAGGAACCGGGTCCTACATTTCCAGGAAAGTCAGGTGCAGATGCTTGGCCACGTGTGACCTCATTTGCTTAACCTGGACACAGGCCAGCAGATCTGCCAACGTCACTGTCGGTGCAGACGCTGCGGGTGGGAAGATCTGTGTCACATGTGACCGTCTTCCTTTCATTAACCATGACACACTCGATTGCTGTTATTATTAAATTATTAACTATTATTCATGGGAAACAGCTCCCCCAGACCAGGAAGGACAGTGGGAGCCCAGCGGCCGGGGCGTGGAGGAAGAACTCCCTCCCTACCTCACTCTCCCCACCCCCACACCCCACAAAGACAACGAGAGCGCGAGGCACGGACGACTTTCCCTGCCACTTTTACCGATCTCAAGGTTGATTCATTCGGCAAGTCAAAACACTCTTCTGAGATTAGGATAACCTTATTTCTTTGGAACCGAATTAATGGCTCAAAGACAGAGAACTCCCCGTTGTGTGCTCAGCCGGACCCTCTATATGGAGACAGGTAGAAAGTCGGGCGGCCTCCGAGGCTGCGGCGTCCATGGAAACTGCCTCGCGGAGCTTGCCAGCAGCGGAAACGCACCCCCTCGGTGCACGGCTCCTCCGGACCCCTGACAGCAGGGCCCCAGCACAGCGCCGCTCCTGCTCACATCCAGCCCAGTGGTGGCCGCTGACCCTGTCCTTCCTGCCGCGTGTGGCTTCCACAGTCACTGTTCCCTTCGCCACTCCATCCCTGTCTCGCACTTCCAAGAACAGGATGAGAAACGTCACATGGATAACGATGTGGGGTCACCGAGCTCTGCACCCCATCCCACAAGCCAGAGAGAGTGAATTTTTCACGCTAAAAACGTGACTTGCCTCTTTTAAAAAGTGAATTTGGTGCTTTTAACGTGGGATGTGTACTTCCTCCTGATCCTAAAAAGGACTCGAAGCAGAAGAGCTTTATAAAAGGGGTTTGTGTGTCTCCGCCTCAAATAAGAACAGACCTGGGGGTCGATGGGGCATGTTCCCTCCACAGAAATGCTTTGCTTCTATTAACCGCAACAGGGAGAATGACTGAGAGTCCTCGGGCTCCCATCTGCCCTGGGCGTCCAGAACGGCGCCGTACCTCCCGGGGGCAGGCGGAGACTCTAGCCAGTGATATTCAGTCCGTAGACACGTCGGGAAAGCTACGTTGCCTCCTGCCTGACGTGGGCATGGATGGGATTTACGGAATGACTTTTGGCACAAGCTGCTTTAAAACTCTGAGCTGAAATGATTGTAAGCCCCCGAGTCCCAGTGACACGGTGATGGATGTTCCTGGCGCGGCTCCTCATGACAGAGCTGCGGTGGCCACCGCGTTTGGAGTCCTCGTCCTCGTCTCAAGAGATCTCTACTTGTTTGGGTCTTTAGATCGTGTTTTATGAGCACAGGAAGGAACAGCAGAGGTAGAAGTGACCCCTCCGGGAGCCAGTGGGGACAGGGAGGTGGCAGCAGGACCAAAGCCTCTGTGTCCCTCCACCCCACGTCGAAGGCTTTTAAACATGTGCCTGCATTCTACAAGTAAAGACAAAGAATTTTAAAGGCTTGGTCTTGTTTGGGTCTTCTGCTTGTTGATGAAAAGCTCACAGAGCCTCTCGCTGTCCTTACAAGGTCTTCGGCTGCTCAGAAGTTCGATGGCCTCAGGGCAAACGTATGAGAAGGGAGAAGCCATCAAAGCCTTCCTTGGGGGAGCCTGTGTGCAGAAAGCTAAAAATCACTCAACAACAAAAATGTAACAATAGACCTCCTTTTCGGGAGTGGGAATAAGTAACAGTCACTTCAAGCTGGAGCTCAGCCCAGCACGGCAGAATGTCCCTCCACCAGGATCTAGACCTGGCCGGTCCGGATCGTGCCCGGCGTGGGATCCCCCAGCTGCTGTGACATGCCCACTCAGAACGCTTCCTTCACCTCAAACAAGGGAATGTGGGTTGTTGTGGAACCCCCGACCCCAAACACACACACATTCGGTTCCCCAGAGGTTCCGGTTGGGGGACACCCCTACCCTTTCTGTCTCGATCGTGCCTGACCCAGAGTCTGATCCAGGGCCAGACTCCGAGCTTCAGGAGAACAGCGTCAGACCACCCCAGGAGACAGGCGAGGGGGCATCTTTCCTGCACACAGCCCCCCCCAAAACCCTCTTCCAACAGAGAAGGTAGGACCTGCTTTCCAATAAAGGAAGATCATCACCATGGAGTAGGTCAGCAAGATTTTCACCATCTTCCCCATTCTTGAGCAATGCTTCGGGCCAGAAAGTAGCCATAATCATAAAAGCAGCTCACATTTACGGGGGGCATGTGGTACGCCCGGAACAGCAAGCATATGACTCCATTGCCGTCCTTAATTGAAAGCCCCAAGAAGGTGCTATTATGTTCTTCATTTGCAAACGGGGAAGTGGGACCTTGGGCAGACCATGTGGCGTGTCTGGGTCCCCATCGGTTCAAGTGACAAAGAGCACAGTGAGCAGACACCAAAGGCTTGTCCCTCTATCGCTTTCTCTACCCAAAAGAAAAAGCTGTGTTTTTTCCTAATTTTATCCTTATTACTAATATAACATTTTTAGATAATTTTTAAAATAGAGATGTAAACAGATTTAAACTTCACCCACCTGTGCACTGCCAAGCTGTAACTGCCATGACATCCGGGAGTCTATTTGTTCAACATTTCCTACGTTTCCTACACTGTATGTGCGCTTTTGTTCCTTGTCTTTTCTCCCCCAAGATGGCGTTGGTGTTGCCTGAACAGAGGCCTCAGTGGAGCTCTGACCCTCCTCCTCCCCACCTCCTCCCCATGTGGAATACCGGATCTCATCCTCTGACTGGGGTGATCGGTCCTGCCGGGCCTCGAGAGCGGTCTCACCTGCCTCCCTGCACCCCTGCGGGGTCGGCTCCCCCTCTCTCAGACCCCAGGAAGCAGGCTCTGCCGGCCACCCAGTCTGGAGGTGGAATCGGGCCCCACAGGCCCATCACCTTCCCCCCAACAGCGCTCTGACCTTCAGAGTCAAAGAACAATCCTAAAAAAGAATTTTATAAAGGAAAAGAAGAAGACAGGGGTGAACCAAGCGAGGGGGCAGGAACATCCATAGGGTCACTTGCTTTCCGCAATCTGCGTTGACACCTGTCCTGCCTTTGTTTCTGGACCAGGATTCTGGGCGCACGTCAGCCACATGCCGGCATTAGGCAACAGGTGGCTTTGGGAAGGTTGGTTTCCCTGGAGGCTCCCCTCCCCAGCGTATAGGGTGGCCATCTCCGCTCCTCTGACCATCTTGGGCTGGGACGCGGGCACCCTCACATCTTCCCTCTGCATGTGTCTGTGCCCCAACCTCCCTTTAATACATTACACTGAGTCGGGAGGCCTCCCCCATGACCTCATTCTACCTCAATTACCTCTTCAAAGATCCCTTTTCAAGATACAGTCATGCTCTGAGGTCCCGGGGTCAGAGATTCAACACTTGAATTTGTGGGAAGGACACTATTCAGCCCATAACAAGGAATGAAAATACTTTTTATGTCATCACAGAGCCAAACACTTGGGAAATAAAGCAGGAGAAAGCAGTTATGAGGCTGTGTGCCCTGGGGCATCCAGGACAACCCCTGAGACCCCCCACACACAGCCCTCTTCCCATGCACAGAGACAGGGACCCTCAAGAGAATGTGTGTGTCCCCAGACAACAAGCTCCCAAGCATGGCAAAGGTTCGAGTGCTCCTTGCTTCTCTACAATTTAAAACCTAGACCTCCTGTTGGGGTTCCACCAGAAACCAGGACATCCCATCACTTCTCAGTTTCCTTTGGGGACCCCACCATGGGCTGGCCAGGGTCCCAGGCAAGACCGCCAGTTGGACAAGCTCTTAAACCAATGACAGCATCATGACTCAGTCCCACAGGTTAAAGCCGTGAGTGTCACAGTCGCACGCCCTGAGCTTCCACCACACCCTTTGCAAGCCACAAGCAGGAGCAGCGATACTGATTTCATGGTTATCAGGCCCAATCACCCCCTCCCTGCAGGTCCAGAAAGAGCGGGCCCCTTCCCCCAGGTCCCACTGGGGCTTCGCACCTAACCCAGGGCGAGATCTGAGTCTGCTGGCTCTCAGGCTCACCAGATAGCACGGTGCTCTGGGCATCGACTTGCTCCCCAGTGGGGACACCTCCCATCAGGGACCACAGCAGGCTGACCTGGATCTGGGCCACATTGGCCAGCTGAGGAGCCAAGACAGGACCTGTCCAAACATCAGAAGAAGAGCTCAGCAAATCCCCAACCCATCCACAAGCAAAGGGCATCTCCCTCCCACTGCCTACGAGAGCCACTGCCTGTCCCAGAAGGGGCATCACCCTCCAGCCAGATGCTCCAACACATCCCTGGGCACTGCCTCCAGGAGAGATTCCCTGAGGTCATCCAGGCCCCACAGAGTGGACACAGGGTTTTGTTTACTGGAACAGGAGTGGAAGCTGCCCCACAACCTTGCTCAGAGTCCCCTGAGCCCTGGTGCCCTCGCTGCCCCCCATGCACACTCAGGTTGGGCAGAACCAAGGCCCTTCCCATCACAGACCCCCCAGGACACCTCGCCTTGTGTCCCTTCACTGGCCACTCCATCAGGACACCGACAGGGAGAGAAGAATTACATTTGGGCCTTGACTCCATAAGAACAATAATGATAGTTCCCAGGTGCAGGTGAATCCAGAAAACAACATAGTTTTAACAAATGCCGTGGTTAAAATATACATTGTTAAAGCTCTGGGGAGGGCGACCTCCAGGGGCCTCCAGGGCCCATAGCCTGGCCGGGCGTCCACGGAGAAAGAGAAGACAAATTTGCCTGGTTTTGAGAAAAGCTCCCTTTTTCCGGACTTACGGCTCCCAAACTGCAGAAGCTCAGGGCCCACGGAGGATGGCGCTGGAGAGACTGGGAGCCCCCTGCCGACAGGGCTGAGCTGGAGAGGCTCCATGTGGACGGTCTGAATGTCGGGTCCCAAAGGTGTGTGCAGGCCTGTGCCTGCTCTTGACTCCATACTGGGTGGCTCTGGCAGAGAATGTGTGTTTCCAGAAGGACCTTCAGCCTGTCCATTGGGTGAACACTTTACCCGGGGTGAGCCCTGCCGGAGGAGGCCGGGCCCCCAGTGACCCTCAGGAGCCTGTTGAAAAGGAGTGGCTGCTCAAGCCTGCGACCCTCCAAAACCCAGCCCAGCAGTCCCTCCTGCTCAGAGTCCGCCCTGGAGATACACCCCGGAGAGCTTGGGAAAGGAATCCTTAGTGATCAGCAGCAGGATGGGGAAGCGAATGCCACAGGGTCCTCTTCATGGACTTGGAGGGATGGAGCAAGGGAGACCATGGGGCCAGTGTTAAGTGTGGGGGTAAGAGGGAAGACACTGAGGTCCTGCCCCTCAAAATAATTACACAACATGGGGGCTCGGTAGGGTCCAACTGGTGCAATTAGAAGACATTTCAACACGACAAACAGCACGTGGTGAGGTCGGCGGGGGAGGAGGTGAGCTGTGGCCCGTGAGACATGCCCCCTCTTCACACAAGAGCCTTTGTTCAGCCAAAGGGGGAGAAAGATCCGCAGAAGCTGTGCCAGCCCTCAACCTGCTGACAGGGGCAGGGGTAGGGGAAATGAGTGTGGCTAATAGCCCATGGTAATTCTGCACTGAAAACGTGAACCCAATGCAAGAGGGCAGGGGAAGGAGACAGGAGCCCCGCCTGGGGTGGGGGCTTCTTGGATTGCCTCCCTGTCCTCCTCTACACCCAGGGCCAGCAGGTTAGAATGGTGACTTCCCAACCTCGCTCCCAGCTAGGAGGGAAAGGATTGTGTCATATCATCCTGGCCAAATAGGTCTAGGCAGAAGTTCCTAAGGAGTGTGTCCCTTCCAAATCAAAAGAAAAACCTTCAAGAAGAGATGATTTTGTCCCTCCTAACTTCTTCCTGCCTAGGATGTGTGCACAATGCCTGGAAGCATGGCAGCCCTCTTGCAACCTTGAAAATGAAGGGCATCTTCTTTGGATGATAGAATAGGAAAAGAGACAGAGCCTGGTTTGTATCTCAGCCCTCCACTGCCTTCCTCTGGACCTCTTGTCACAAGGATTTAGAAGCAAACAAGGAGGGAGGGAAACCAGTCAGGAGTTAAAGATGATACCAAAAACAAGGAGGAAAAAGGGTCCAGTGCTCAAAAAAGATCTTCTGGGATATGGCCTGAGAAGAAATCGGGGGATTTTTTTCTGTTCTCCAAGTGGCTGGTACCTCCTCATTCTTCAGGTCTCAGAGCTAATCACTTGATTGGAGAAACCCTACCTTGACCCTTGACCATCCTGCCTAAGATACCCAATGTTAGCCTTCCCAGGGCCCTGCGTGCTCTGAGAGGAGGGACCCCTTCTTCTCCTTCACCACTCTAACCCCATCCACATGGATAAATGCACGCATGGATGGATCGATGGGTGGATGGATAGATGGGTGGATGGATGGAAGGATGAGTAGATGGATGGATGGATGAGTGGATGGATGGATGGTGGATGCACTGATCAATGGATAGGTGGTAGAGTGGGTAGGTGGGCGCATGGATGGATGGATGGATGGATGGATAGATGGATAGGTGGAGGGATGGTGGATGGATGGATGGGTGGGTGGTGGATGGGTGGATGGATGTCCAGGGATCTCCTCATGTACCACACTGCCTTTGAAACACAAACTTGTTTAAATAAAATATTGTGATTGTTACACATGGAGAGCAAAGCAGTGAGAGAAAACTCCTTCTCACCCATGAAGACATGGCTTGCACAAGAAGGACACACCAGAGAAGGAAGCACACAGGGCAAGCCCCTGGTCCTCTCCGAGCCTCAGATGCCCACAGGGATGTTCCCAGGGGCTTTGATAGGCTGTAAAGTCCAATCATTTAATGATCAAATTAAACAAGTTTTCATTTTCCAAAACCAGAGGCTCAAAAAGGCTGTCACTCCAGTTCCTTGAAATATTAGTATTTGGCCTCTGGGTCCCCTTATCCCCGTAGACTATGTAGTTCGGGAACCTTGCCAGCGCCGCTTCAGAGCAAGAAGCAACTGGACTGAGGTTGGTTCAGGGAGCCATTCCCCTCCAGGAGGTCAGTTGGGGGCTTAGCCTCCAGACATGAGGGGACCCCAAAATGCAGGGTCACACACCTGACCAAGGCCTCCACCAGCCTGCTAGATGGACGTGGCTCTTGTTTCTAGTTAGGGCCAAGTCCCTGCTGAGAGCAGGTCCTCTACCTTCCTGGACAAATGCCTCCTTGATGGCACTCAGGAGAGAAGGGACTTCATTATACCAAATTAATAAAACATAAGTACGGGCTCTGAAATCCAGTAATAGCTGGTTTACACGCTAACGAGGCTACAAGGAGAAAGTTCCAGGACCTCCCATCCCACCGAGTGCCTCCAGGGCCTGGCGGCTCACTGCAGGGGAGTCCGTGTTCTTTTGGTTGGACGTATCCCTCAGAGGTAGCCCTCACCTTGTGGAACAGATTCATTTATAGCAACGAAAATTTGTTGGGTGAATCTGATTTCCTTTTGACTTTGATACAAACAATACAAACAAGGACGTGTTCCCACAGAGAGGAAAAAAACCCATTAACTATTAGGGCTGGTGAAGCAGCATGGTCTTTGCCTAGTCGGAGGTGGGGGGTGTACAGGACATGCCCCTGCAAGGAGGGAAACTGCTTCCCAGCAGAACGAAGGACAGAGCCCTACAACAGCCAGCCTGTGCCCGGCACCTTGCACCCAGTGAGCCCTCAGGACGTATTTATGGACTGGAATGAGCACAGGTCCCAGCACACCCAGGTAACTAACCTTGCCCCCCTCATCCCCATGGAGGCTGGTTGCACCCTTTGCTGACCCCCGTGCCCACTCTACCCCAACTCTTAAAACCCTCTCGCTGTGACTTTGGAGCCCAGAGCCAGTCATCGCCGGAATGCCCCATATCCTCGGACTCTTGTCTGGAGACCCCCTCATGCTCTTGCTCTGTGGGGTCTTGGCCCTCGCCTGCAGTCACTGCTTCCCCCCACAACCTCTGACCACACACCTGGAGGTAGGGGAGGTGGCCTCCTTGCTTTTTACTGTGGCTTTCTGAAGATACCAGTTAGTTTTGCTGCATAGCAAGTGACCCCAAAGCCTCGTGGCACTAGAATTAACACGCGTGTTCTTTCTTGGGATTCTGTGACTGGTGAACTTGGTGGTCTAAGCTCTTCCTGGCTGATCACCACAGGGCTCTCTTGAAAGTCTGTAGCTGGCTGGCACCTGGATGGCCCGGCGTGGCCTCCTCACCCGTCTGATGTCTGGCAGACTGTCTGCCGGCTCCTTGGTTCTCCTCCTGCTACAGCACCTCGTCTTCCAGAAGCTGACCCGGGGTTGTGCAGGTGGTGGCTTCAGGTCTGTGAGCACAGAGAGAAGACTCACCTCTGGGCACAGGTATTTCTAGCCATTGCTGCTAAGTCACGTGGCCAAGCCCAGTGTCTGTATGGAGCCCCCCACCGAGAACACGGATTCAGGGAGAAGAATTCCTGGAGTCTCTTTCACCAGCAACCTGTCCCAGAGACCCTGTTCCCTCCTTCTGGGTCAAAACCATCCTCTTCAAGTACCAAGTCCTCATTAAAGGCAAATGCTGTCCCCTGACCTTTCTGGAATCTGCATCATGTGGCTCAGAGAAGATGTAGAAAAACAGACCGTGAAGATACCTCACCTGGCATTTACGCCCAGTGGACCACTAACCCCTTGAGAGTGTCTCCCGTGGGGGCCTGTCACACCACCCCCTGCCCACTCCGCTGTGATGACCACTGTCCAAATCGCTACAAAAGTCAGAGCAATCCAGAGGGAACCTGCAGACACGTCTGCCACCTCCCTGCGTGGGTGGCTGCCCTCCCTCCCACCTCCTCTCTGGTCACCGCGGACGGCCCCCTCCAATGCCAGCCCCTCCTCTGTCTGCACACCTCGCCTCCTACCCCCATCAGACATTCAGCAAAACTTTCTCCTCTTTTCTGCACCGTCAGTGACTCCTCTCCGCTGTGTTATTCCCGACAATATGGGAAATTTTCTGGGCATCTTTTTCCCCACCTCGGAAAACTGACAAGCACACAGAGAGAAAGCTCGCCTTCCACTCCACGTGCCTGTCTGCTCCCCTCCACCGAGGAGGGCCGCCGGAGCTGTCCGCCCTCAGCCTCTCCACCTCCCCTGCCTTCCTGTCCAGAGCCCACCACCTCCAGCCACGCCTCCACCACAGCTGCACCAGTGGCGGCGATCAGGTACCTGCACCCTGTGGGTCAGCCGTCAACTCCCAGTCCTGGTGCTCTGTGACTCGTCAGCAGAACGTGACCCGGTGGTCCATGGCCCCCACCAGCCTAGCATGTTCTCCTCACCTGGCCACCAGGACACCACACCCTTCCAGCCTCCCAGCTGCTTCTCTGCTCCCTCCTTCAGGGTCTCCTCTGCTCCAGACCACTACGTGTGACCACACAGGTTGTGCACTGCACAACTCCAGGGGCATAATGTGCTCGGCAACATGGATGCCCTGCCTTTGCCCACTCCCTCCTGTCCCAAGGTTGGAGGACCCAGGTTTTCATTCTTGGAGCTCTCCTTGTCTCTCCTCACACTCACTCCAAGGGTGGCCTTATGCAATCTCATGCCTGCCCTCAGGACCCCAAATATGTATCCTCTGGCCTTGATCTTCCCCAAATGCTTTCCTGCCAATTGTCCAGTAACTTTACTTGGATGTTAAGCAAGAATTTTGTCTTTCACATATCCAAAACCAAATTCCTCATCTTTATCCCCAAAACGGGTCCTTTGACCATCTCCCCATCTCCGTCATTGGCGACTCCATCCTCTCAGCAAGGCCAGCCCAAACAGTGAAATCAGATGATGTCACTCCCTCTGCTCCAAACCCTCACGAGGCTTCCTGCCTCACTTGGAGGAAGAGCCCTGCTCACCAAAACCACCCTGGAGCACCTGGCCTCCACGCCGCTCCTTGAACTGGGGGGACACAGTCCTGTCTCAGGGCCTTTGCACTTGCTGTGTCCTCTTCCTGGAGCACCTTCTCCCCACATGTCAGCATGGCTCCTTCCTCGCCTCCTTCTGGTCTTCCTTTAGCCACACTTTGCCAGAGAGACCCCGCTCAGACGCCTCGTTTTAAGCTGCATTTCACCTCCCTTCCTGCATTCCAGCTTCTGCGCAGTGCTCACCGTGGAGCAGGAACATACCTTTACCTTCTCAACAGCTGTTCTTCCCCCACCGGAATGTCAACTCCACGAAGGCAGGGACTTGTCTATTTTGCTAATCACTGCGTCCTAGATAGCAGTGTCTAGCACACACAGTAGCACCCGGTAACTTCTAAACGAACGGTGAAATGAATGTCTGAGTGAACCGTCCGGCTAGAAGCGCGGCCGGCGGCCTTCCTCCCAGCCTTCGAGGACGCACCATCGCCAGCTGGCACGGTTCGCTGGCTCCACCTCCCGGGTTTGTCTCCTCTTGTAACCCTGGGAACAGCCAGCCAGCCTGACCACCAAGGGCATCAGACGCTCAGCCCCACCCAGCTCCCAGTGTGGGTCCTGCAGTGTTTGTCAGCAGCCGGGCAAGGGCACCGAAACTTAAAGGAAGCCCTAGAAGCACTCCTGCCCTGGGTGTCTGGGCCAAGGGGAGGCGTGCGTGTGCAGGCGTGTGCGTGTGCTCTTGTACACATATGTGCGTGTGGGTGTGCGCGGGTGCCTGTGTGCACATGTGGATGCATGTGTCCGGTGTTAAGAGGCAGCCTGCTCCTTACTCATTCCTGGCTTCATGCTGTCCTCATGTCACCTCACAGTCCTGAGGGAAAAGGACATCCTGGTTGTCCCCATCCTAGGATGGATCTATAAGGTACCTTGTCCTCTGGAGCAACGAGAAAAGAGTCTGCTGCCCTCCCTGGCCATGCTCCCTGGCATAGGAACCACTTCCCGCACTGGCCACTGGGCTGTGGGTATGGTGCCCGATGCCCACTCTGGCCACACTCTCTGCTGCAGGACCCACTTCCTGCTCCGCCCACCTCCCAGCTGTAGGATCCACATTCTACTCAACACACACTTCTGGTCCAGTGAGCAGGTCTTCCTTGTGATGTCCTCTCTTTGAAGACAAATGCTTGCTTACCTCACAGCTGACGGTGGCCTCCTCCAACCAAGTCCCCACTCGCCCCATCTGCTCACTGCGTGCCAGAGCGTGAGCCCTCCTGCCCTCTTTGGACAGAAATAACAACACACCTGATGGCTTCTGGGCAGAAAAGCTTGGCTCACTCTGCCGTTTTGCCGTTCTTTTAAAGTCTGAATAAAAATGCTTCCCTGCTCTATGTTTAACCTAGAGCCCATCCTGGCCCTCAATGAGCAGGAGTTTCCCAGCATCTCTGAGATAACGGCACTGGGTGCTCAGGCCCCACAGCAACTGATTCCCCAGGACATCACAAGTGGTGGATTGCTATGTGTTCAGTCCCTGAGTCTCCCCTGGATTCTGTGGGGAAGTGGTTCCCAGAAATGTGCTAGGAATCTCAAACACCTGGACAGCACAGTGAGGAGGTGGGGGCCTCTGAACCAAGGTGGGAGAGACATTCTCTGCAAAAGGGCTTGTTCTGGACAGTCGAGTTGAGAACATGTCATCGGTTAAGTCTGTGATACTTCAGCAGTCTGCTTATGTCCATACAGCCTTGGTCCCAAATGCCGCTGACCCTCCACGTGATCTTAGGTGAGCACTTCACCTCCATGTGCTTCAGTTTCCCCATCTGTGTGATAGGGCGACAGGAATTGCCACCTACCCTGTAAGCTATTGTGAGGAATTAATGCATTAATGCATATAAAGTATTTCAAACTGGGGGCGCCTGGGTGGCTCAGTGGGTTAAAGCCTCTGCCTTCAGCTCAGGTCATGATCCCAGGGTCCTGGGATCAAGCCCCGCATCGGGCTCTCTGCTCAGTGGGGAGCCTGCTTTCTCCTCTCTCTCTGCCTGCCCCTCTGCCTACTTGTGATCTCTGTCTGTCAAATAAATAAATAAAATCTTTTTTAAAAAGTATTTCAAATTGTCCTTAGAGCATATAAGCATTTATAACTATTATTTCAGAAATGCAGGGGTTGGATCAGGTACCAGGTGAACACATTTTCCAACTGGTCTGGAGCCCAGATACACTATTCTCAGTTCTCATGAGCCAGTCACCAGGACTTTCAACCCAAACCTCTACAAGATATGGACCAGCAGGAAAAGGGAGATGCTGCCAAGAACTAGCTCCTTTTTGATCCTTATTTAAAGGGGATTAGGAAATCCTGCAGTATTGAAAAAGCCTACAGTGAGGCTACTGTAAGGATAGAACTTTTAAAGCAGACAGATCAAAGAGGCAGTAGCTCCTGGTGCTTCCAACATCTGAAGCCATCCTTATAATCACTCCTCAGACTGCCTCGAGGTCAGCGGACGACTGCGTGGTTCATCGTCCCCAAACCCGAGGACTTTCCCAGAGATGAAACCACAGTTTGGCTTTCTCCCTACAATTAGGAAAAGGGAAAGGAACAAACTTTCACTGAGCACTCAGTTGTGTGTCCCATACGAGGCCAGCATGTCGCCTGTGTCACCTCATTAATCCCTATGACAACCCTATGAGGTGAAGAGTATTGTGCCCTTGATTCAAATGAGGAAGCCAGCACTCAGAGAGACTTAATAACTTGCTCAAGGTCACCCTACTTGACTAATGGCCGGCCAAGACCATTCCAGGGTTGCCCCCAGCACACACTTTCTTCCCACTGCCCACTGGGGAAATAGCCTTCAATCCTGAGCTCTGAGGAAAGTGAAAAACAGATTGGGAATTATTTACATTCTTAAACTCCATATCCCTCATTTTTCCTCACTGGGCCCCAGGGGCTTGAGAGCCAAGAAGCAATGACCGGCTACCCCTGCATTTAATGATGGGCTCAGGATGTCCCACCCCAGCGACCAACTGCTCACAAGTTTTCCCTCTGCCTGCACCGTCTTCACATCCACCCGCATCCTGGGTGCTCAGTCCCCTCATAATGGGTCTTCTGCAGGTAACAAGGTCAAAGCTACTGCACATTTTTCATAGAGCCACATGCAGCCTTTAGCAGGTGCTCCAGGCCCCTCACTCATGAAAGGTGAATATTATGTCTCTTTTATAGCTCGTAGACCTATAACTCAAGGGTGCTGCAGGCAGAAGGAAAAACTTGGGCAGACTGCAGAAGTGGAAGAAAAACTAATACCCTTTATCGGTGAGCTGTTAAAACTCTCCCACAGGGGAACACTTTGTTTTTGGTGAACCAGCTGATGTTTGTCTCCAGGAGCCCAAACTGAGAAAAATGGAGCAGCCACTACTTATCCCAGCCAGAGATTACAGTGTCCTGACATGACACCCCCTGAGGTTCTAGAAGACTACTCGACCAAAATACAAAAAAAAAACAGAATCGACATGATGTTCTCTCCACTCACAGATGCAACAGCTGGTTGTCTGATTTTTCCCCGCCACAAACAAGAGTTGACAAACAAGTTACAGACAGACTCCCAGCTGGCGTACTGCCCTCTGCTCTCCTGGCACAGATGCTGTGTGCCGCCATTAGTGTAAATCCATAGGGGTTTTAGAGGTTGGGCTGAAGTGTCAAGACCATAGGTAAAGGAAATAAAATTTCTGAGGCAAATGCATAGTGTACAGCAGGCAAGACATAGTGCATCATCAGACTGATGATGTAGGCAAATGTTTTGGAAGAATTTTGGATCCAAATCTACTTGTCAGGAGTAGCAGACCCTGGTGGTGTTCCACACCTTAGCCCCTCAGCACACCTGACTTCAGCACTGTGGGTGTGGACAGATCCCTTGTCTCCCCCAGACTTGTGCCCCTCAGCATGCCTGACTTCAGCACTGTGGGTGTGGACAGTTCCCCCAATGTCTATCCTCCCCAGTCTTTTACCCCTCAGCACACCTGACTTCAGCACTGTGGGTGTGGACAGATCCCCTGTCTCCCCCAGACTTGTGCCCCTCAGCACACCTGACTTCAGCACTGTGGGTGTGGACAGTTCCCCCATGTCTCCACCGGACCTGTTTGCACCAGGGCTCTCTGCCCTGGCTTCAGCACAGCCCATGATGTGGGGAAGATCACACCCTAGAGGCAACCTTAAAAATACTCTGATGAGAGTGGATGGATAAATGGCCCTGTCTCACTCTCTTCAGAGGCACAATAACAAGAGGCATTCTGCACAACGCTTACAGGGTCCCCAGTAGGATGGAAGGTCAGCTGAACACAATGGTAATTATCTTGGTAGCAAATTCTTTCATCGGATTTTCCTCCTGCCCTATTCCATTCCCACTATCCCTGCTCCAACTCCTTGGGATCACTTCTCCATTAAAGTACTCATACCCTTTCTGAGGATTCCAAACCCAACTTAGAAAGCTGACCCTCAGAATGGAATCCTGGAATTTGATTACTCCCTTGTAAGACAGCAACAAGGACCCTGTTTGTGGGTGACAAATAGAGTGATGACAATTCCTGGTATGCAGTAGCACCACAGCTATGAACACTCTCACCTGTAGAGCGTTGAATAAGCTACAGGTGGCAGCACTGGCTTATACAGTAACTGGCCCTTGTTGTGGGTGGAAGCAATGGTAGTTGTAAGGCTGGGAGTTTACTGGCTTTTGTTAACTGCTTTAGACTTGATGAAAGAAAAGGACAAGCTCAGGTCAGCCAACTGTCAGCTCAGGGTATGCCATCAGAGGCAGAATGCCTCCATGACCGCATTTAAAGTGACCTTCACCCCCACAGCAAGAGGACAGATGAGATTCAAGACCAGGCATGTAATTACACTGAAGGTCAGAAAACTATAAGGGACTGAATGCATAGCCTTGAGAGGTTTCCAAGGTCCTGGGCTGATGGAGTGGAACTCTGAGCCAAGGGTGGAGATATTTGGATGAATGCACCTAAGCATCTTTTTTCTTTGTACTGTTCTTACTCATTTTCCCCATTCCCCTAACCCCATCTCTAGCAACTACTAATCTGTTCTCTGTATCTATGAGCTTGTTTTCCTTTTTAGACTCCACATATAAGAGAGATCATATGATATTTGTCTTTCTCTGTATGACTTGTTTCACTTACATAATGCCCTTGAGATCCATCCATGTTGTTGCAAATGGAAGTATTTCATTCTTTTTATGGCTGAGTAATATTCCATCATATATATATACATACCACATCTTCTTTATCCATTCATCCATCAGTGAACACTTGGGTCACTTCTACATCTTAGCTATTAAAAATAATGCTACAATGAACAGATAGGTGCATATACCTTTACTATTTATCGTTTTTATTTTCTTCAGATAAATACCCAGCAGTGGGATTGCTGGGTCATACAGTGGTTTTTGTTTTCATTTTTTGAGGAACCCCCATAGTTTTCCATGGTGGCTGCACCAATTTACACTCTCACCAGTGCACAGTGTTCCTTTTTTTTCATAGCCTGACCAGAACTTGTTACTCCTTGTCTTTTTTTTTTTTTTAATCATAACCATCCTAAGAGGTGTGAGGTCACATCTCATTGCAGTTTTGATTTGCATTCCCCTGATGATGAGTGATGTTAAGCGTCTTTTCATGTGTCTATTGGCCATCTGCATGTCGTCATTGGAAAAATGTCCACTCAGACCTGTCCATTTTTTAATCATATTGTTTGTGTTATTAAGTTATATTAATTCTCTAATTTTGGAATTCGTCCCTTATCAGAAATATGATTTGAAAATCTTTTGTCCCGTCCAGTAAGTTGATTTTTCATTTTGTTATGGTTTCCTTTGTCGTGCATAAGCTTTTTAGTTTGATGTATTCCCATTTCTTTATTTTTGCTTTTCTTGCTTTTGCTCTTGGTGCCAAATTTTTAAAACCTCACCAAGACCAACATCAAAGGGTGGATTTTCTATGTTTTCTTCTAGGAGTTTCATGGTTTCATGTCTTATGTTCCAGTCTTTAATCCACTTTGAGTTCATTTTTGTGTGTGGTGGAAGATGGTTATGGAATTTCATTCTTTTGCATGTGACTTTTCAGTTTTCCTAACACTGTTTACTGAAGATTAAATTTCCCCACTATATATTCTTGGCTCCTTTATCATAAATTAATTGGCTATATACACATGGGTTTATTTGATGTAAATGAGGTATTAAAGTCCTATACTGCATTGCATTGTTGTTTATTTCCCCGTTAGGTCCATTAATATCTGCTTTACATATTCAGGTGCTCCCTTGTTGAGCACACTTATATTTACAAGTGTTGTATCTTCTTGTCGAAATGATCCCTTCCTCATCAGTATCTCACACCCTTCTTTGTCTCTCATTATAGTCTTTGTCTTAAAGCCTATTTTTTCTGAGGTAAGTATAACTATCCAGCTTTCCTTTGGGTTCCATTTGCGTGAAATATCTTTTTCCATCCTTTCACTTTCAGTTGGTGTATGTCGTGACATCTAAAGTGAGTCTTGTAGGCAGCATATACATGGGTCTTTTTTTTTTTAAATCCATTCAGCCACACTACGTCTTTTGATTGGAGCATTCAGTCCATTTACACTTAAAGTAATTGATAAGCATGTACTTATTGCCATTTGATAATTGTTTATTAGCAGGTTTTGTTTTGTTTTGTTTTTTTAGTTCCTATCTATTCCTTTCTTTTTATTTGCTCTCTTCCTGTGTGGTTTGACGACTGTCCCTTTTTTTTTTTTTTTTTTTTTTTTGGAGAACCAGAGAGAGAGCACACGCATGCACAAGTGGGAGTGGGCAGAGGGAGAGAGAGAGACTCTTAAGCAGGTTCCATGATCAGTGTGGAGCCTGATGCTGAGCTTAATCTCACACCCATGAGATCTCAACCTGAGATGAAATCAAGAGTCAAACATTCAACCAACTGAGCCGCCTATTGATGACTTTAATTGGTGTGCTTATATTCCTTTCTCTTTATCACTTGTGTACTTACTATAGGTTTTTGTTTTGTGGTTACCATGAGGCTTACATATAATAATTTAAATCTATAATAGTGTATTTGAAGTTGATAAGGACTTAAGTTTGACCCCATTCTGAAGCTCAACATCTGTCGCTCCCCTCCCACATCTTGTTTCTGATGTACATCGTACATCATTTTATCTTACCTTAACTAATTATTGTAATTTTAGTTACAAACAAAAGTTAGTACTTTTGTCTTTTAATCTTCATACTAGCTTTATAAGTATATATATATATATAAATATACTTTATAAGTATATATTCTTTCATATATTTTCTCGTTACTAATTAGCACCTTTTCTTTTTACCTTAATGAAATCCCTTTAATATTTCTTATAAAGGGGGGACCTGGGTGGCTCGTTGGTTAAGCCTCTGCCTTCGGCTCAGGTCTTGATCTCAGGGTCCTGGGATTGAGCCCCACATCAGGCTCTCTGCTCAGTGGGGAGCCTGCTTCCTCCTCTCTACCTGCTGCTCTGCCTATTTGTGATCTCTGTCTCTCAGTCAAATAAATAAATAATATATTTTTTAAAAGTATTTCTTACAAAGCTGGGTTGGTGGTGATGAACTCCTTTAGCTTTTGCTTGTCTGGATAAACATGTATCTCTCCTTAAATTCTACCTGGTAACCTTGCCAGATAGAATATTCTTGGTTGGAAGTTTTTCCTTTCAGCACTTTGATTATATCATGACACTTTCTTCTGGCCTGCAAATTTCAACTGAAAAATCTGCTAGTAGCCTTATAGGGGTTCCCTTGTATGTAACAAGTTGTATTTCTCTTGTTTCTTTTAATATTATGTCTTTGCCTTTAATTTTGGACATTTCAGTTTTCATGTGTCTTAGTGTGGGTCTCTTTGGGTTCTTCTCGTTAGAACTCTCTGGCTTTCTGGATCTAGATGTTTATTCCCTTTCCTAGGTTAGGGAAGTTTGCAGCCATTATTTCTTCAAATAAAATTTCTGCCCCTTTTTCTCTCTTCTCTCTTCTGGGAGCCCTATGATACAAATGTAGATAGTCTGTTTGACGTTGTCCTAAAAGTCCCTTAAATGATTTTCACTTTTTTTTTTTTCATTCTTCTTTCTTTCTGTTGCTCTGCTTGGGTAAGTTCCGCTGCCTTGTCTTCAAATTCACTGATTCTTTATTCTGCTTCATCTAGTGTGATGTTAAACACCTCCAGTACATTTTTCATCTCAGTTATTGTCTTTAGCTCTGCAACTTCTATTTGGTACTTTCTAATATTTTCCATATGTTTGCTGAAGTTCTCACCATGCCCAACCATTCTTCTCGGCAGGCAGCAAGCATTTTTATGACTATTATTTTGAACTTTCATCAGGCAAATTACTTTTCTCCATTTCATTCAGGTCTTTTCTGAGATTTTTTTCTTGTTCTTTCATTTGGAACATATTTCTCTTTTCCTTACTTTGCTTGACTCTCTATGTTAGTTTCTAAGCAATAGATGACAAACCTCCTTTCCCAGTCATGAAGGAGTGGCTTCATGTAGGAGAAGAAGCTTGTCATTCAATCCTGCCCCAGCTCTTTGTTGTCTGTCAAACCTCTGTGCTTGTCCAAGCAGCCTATTATATTTTTAGCAGCTCCCAGTAGCTGAGGATATGCCAAGACCTGTTAGGATCTCAGTACCTGGATCCAGGCTATTTGGAGGCCAAACCATTTGGTAGCAGTTTCTTAAAATGTGTAAATATGTATAGTTCTGTGGGACCAAAAGTGTAAGCCCCACCAGGCACACCAGTGCCAGGTGATGCCCCCCTGGGCAGCAGCCACAAGAACTGGGACAGCAGACATAAAAGCGAGGGCACCAGGTGCATGTGAACTCCCTTCCAGGAGGCACTGGTGCTCGGGAGCACAGCAGAGGGAGAATGAAGGTAACACCCACATTCTGAGGCATCTGGAGAGGATAACAGTCAGCCCCCAGATGTCTGTTTAATTAGAAGACTGCCCTTCAGGCCACAGCCATGATGACTAGCTATTCCAAGCCTCCTTCGCAGAAAGACAGATCAGGATCTGTTGTCTCTTACTGTGTCCTGGGAGTCATAGCTCTTTAAGAGTTCTTTCTCCATTTGTTGCAGTCCTGTGGGACCCACAAGTATAAGTCCCACTGGCCACCATAACCAGGTGCTATAGAGGTGTCTGCTGGCAGCAGCTGCAAAAGTCAGGGCACCAGAGAGGGGTCAGAGATCTGTTCTGGGTGACACCAATTATTACAGTCCCATGGAATGAGAACACAAGTTCCCCTGGCTCCCAGCATCAAGCAGTCGAGAGAAGCCCCCTGGGCAGTGTCTGCAATGACTGGGGCAGCAGCACATGTAAAAGGTCCCTTCCAGGAGGTAATGATGCTCTGGAGCATGGGGAGGGGAAAGTGTGAAGGTGGTGCCCACCAGCCCTGTCCCCAGAGAGTGTTCCTGTAGAACACTGCTAGACGCATGTGTTACTTTAGATGCCTCCCCTCAGATCCACATTTTAATGTAAGCAGGTGACCCTCATCCACTCCAAGTCTGGGTGTGATTGGCTGCCTCTGACAGAGGAGGCTTCGTGTATTATATTCTCCTTGGATAGGCCATATGTGGATATGTGCCTTGTCCAAGAGATGATCAATTTTCATTAATTGGTGTTAATTGTCAGTGATTTAAAACACGGAAATACATTAAATCATGACAATTCTTGATTTCTACCATTTGCTCGGGATAAAGTTCTTGGATTACCTCAGTTTGTCTCAGCTTACAAAGTCCCCCATGAAGGGGCACCTGGGTGGCTTGTGGGTTAAAGCCTCTGCCTTCAACTCAGGTCATGATCTCAGGGTCCTGAGATCGAGCCCCATGTCGGGCTCTCTGCCCAGTGGGGAACCTGTTTCCTCTTCTCTCTCTGCCTGCCTCTCTGCCTACTTGTGATCTCTGTCAAATAAATAAATAAAATATTTAAAAACAAAAACAAACAAACAAACAAAAACAAAGTCCCCCATAGGAGGTTCCTCCTGACTTCTGTGACCACATATCTCCTCCCCTCCCCATCCTGACACTGCATGTCCAGTCCAGTCCAGTGACTCCATTCTTATGGGACCCACGCTCCCTCTCACCTTCTTGCCAAAGCCCCAGGACTTAGCCATCTGGAGGAAGGCTGTCTCACCTGAGTCTATTCCTACTAATTATTCTTCAGCTGCACTGACGCCCCCTCTGCCAGGATGTGCTGGGTATCCCTCCTAGATGTTCCCAAGTGCTTGTCACGTTTAGCCCACATGTCATAATTATGACAATATTTTGATGTGATCTACTGACTTGTGCACATAAACCACAGTACTATAAGCTTTATGAAAACAAAGACTGTGTCTCACCTATTCCTATAGCCCCAGAATCTAGCACTTTTCAGGGCACATGGCTGGTGCTCAGTAAATAACTGTTAGGAAGAGGTTGGTCCAAAAGACTCATACCTACAAGTGTCATTATAGTCAGCTCAAGAATGTGCTACTTTCCTACAGATGTTACAACAAAGCACCACAAGCTGACTAGCTTGAGACAAAAGAAATTAATGCTCTCATAATTCTGGCTGCAGATTTGGATTTGGAAGTCCAAATCCAGGTGTCAGCAGAGTGATGCTCCATCTGAGACTCTCGACAGATCCTTCCTCACGCTTTCCTGGATTGGCCGTCAATCTCTGGCATTCCTTGGCTTGCAGCTTCATCACCCCAATCTCTGCCCCTGTCATCAGATGACCTTCTCCCTGTGTCTCTGTCTTCTCACAGTGTTTTCCTCTTCTTATGAGGACACCAGTTGCTTTGAACTGAATTGTCTCCCCAGTATTCCTGTTTATTATCACAACCACATTCCTGATGAGTAACTGAGGCTCAGAAAGTTTCAGGAACTCCCTCTCTTGGTCATTTTGGGGCTACTGTAACAAAATACCACAGACCAGGCAGTTGGAGTCTGAGCTGGGGGCAGCGGCAGATCCAGTATCCTGACTTCGTGTATGCAGTGACAGCCTGCATCCTGGTTTGCAAATGGCTGTCTTCTTGCTGTGTCCTCACGTGGTGAAGAGCAGAGACAGAAAGCAACCTCTCTCCTGAAAGAGACATGAACCTCACCCATGAGTGCTCCACCTTCCCGACCCAATCAACTCTCAAAGACCGCCCCCTCCTAAAAACATCACCCTTAGGATTTTAACATGTGAACTGGGGGGTGGGGTGGCACACAAACATTCAGTCCATAGCACAGCCCCCAAACCACCCTGCTCCAGGGGGACAGTGAGGGCACCTGGTCTATGACAGGTGCATAGCAACCCCCAGGCCAGTCATTGCACATCAGCTAAGGCCCGCCAGGAAGATTGACAGTGTTAAATTTCTGAATACTTTTAATGTATTCCAAAAGGACATATTCTTTTCCCATTTTTTCTTAAGGAAGGCAGCAAGATACAGCAAGAGCACCCCCAGTGAGGGCTCTGAAATGGGAGCATTTGCTGTGTGGTTTTGAGTGACATGTGTGTGCTCTCTGTGCCTGAGCCGTCAGACCCGTGAACTCAGCCTCACTACTCAGCAACCTGTGAAGGCCCACACGTGCATGCATCTCTGCAGCCTGGAGCGCTCATGGCCTGGGAGACACTCTTCTCTTGGTCACTGCACAAGCCACCAGCTTCCTTGGAGTATCACCCTAGCTCAGACTGCTCCAGGAGGCAGAGGGAAGGATGGAGAGAGTCTGCAGGGGGCTGGAGCCTGCTCACTCTGCCCAGGAGAGGCTCATATTAAAGCTTCAGGGATTTTAGGAGGCAGTTGTTCAAACATAGCCATATTACAAATTAAAGTATGCAAATTCACAACTCAATGAATCATAATAAAAACAAAGGTAATAAGGATTCAAGGATCCCTCACTCCCTGATGAGTGTACCACATGTCACTGTTTTCTTTGCCCTGAGGTTACCGTGTGTCTGCCTGGGGGGACTCCAGGACCGCGCCTCACTGTCTACCTCCTCCCAGCTCTGCTTCTCCCAATGTACCTCCAGGGGAGCTGCCGCTGAACCATGGCAGAATTTACACCACGGGAGGTGGCCATCACTATAAATCAAGGCTTGATTTATCAGTGCCAAGGAGGCAGATCAAACCTGAAAGTGTGTCTGTGTGCAGTCATGGATACACAGCAGAGAACACAAACAATGCAGAAAATATCCTCCCAATATTTGAAAACCATCATCTAGTTCAGCAAAGGAGTCACCCCCATCATCGAGAAACTGTCCATGTCCAGACATGCAGCTCTGTCATTTTACTTGTCTAACCCACCAGCATAAACAGAAGTGCGAGTCACATTCATGGCAGAGCCACGCTCGTTCATCAATGGCGGGCACTGGTTGACTATGAAAGATGCAAGAGCTTGGCAAAAATCAACAAGAGCAATCTGTGAGAATCAATTGACCATATGGAATTTACAGTAAAGAGTATTGTATATTTTATTATTACTTGTAAATTGTGTGCTGTGTATCCTCTTTGTCAGTAAAAACACACATCGACTTGTATGCACAGGTGTGTGTACATTTTGTCAGAGAGCTGGTTGTTATACATCATCAGCACACCTCTGACTCCGAGCACGGCCAACCTTGACCTTCTTGACCCTCAGCCTTTCTTACGCCTTCATTCTCTGTGGTCAACAGCTCAGCTCTGGTCCTAGAAATGTTGCAGTCACTGGCCTCAACCACGTGGGGTTGCAGGACCCAATGCCAGGACCCGAGTCTCTGTGAGGCTGGCTGAAGGCTCTGGGTCCCCATGGTGGGGGGCAGGATCTGTCATATGGGACCAGTCACCAGGAGGAACCCTCATTTCTGCATGAAGCTGTATCACCCTCCGTCTGTGGACCCACCTGCTTCTAGCGGTCAGGCAGGCAGACAGGTGGGTATAGGCTGACACAACTGCAGCCCAGAGATGCTCCTTTCAAGTTGATGTGCCTTGACAAAGACTCTCTCTTTGCCCAAACTCTTGTCTGCCTCCCCCAAGTCTATATGACTCGACCTCAACCATCCCTGCAGACTGCCTCGTCCAGTCGTAGCAAGAATCCTGCAACATCAGCTTGGAGGGAACCCCTACCCTGGATATCTGATAGGGTCCCCACCCCTCACCATCCCCAGGGGATGTCTGGACACCTTGGCCTGCCATCAGCAGAAACCTGTCTGGTCTGTTTCACCAGAACACACACCACTCCTGAAGTCCCTCTTGGTAATTTCCATGCACTGCCCTGGCCTGTCCCCACGTGTCCTTGCTGTCCTCAGAGTTAAGACCAGTTCTCCCCCTGAACTCTCCTTTCCCTACTGCAAAGATCCAGAATAAAATCTGATGTTACTGCCCATACTGCTGCCCAGGGCAGCCTCCCCCAGGGCCCCACGTGAGTGTCCTGCTGGACATGCTGGACCCAGTGGTGGTCTTTCTTGACAAGAGAATTTGGCTTTTTTTAAGTTTTGGTAAACTATACATACAATTTACCAGCATAATTATTTGTAAATGCACAAATCAGGCACATGAAGCCCGTTCAGGCTCCTCTGCAACCATCCCCACCACCATCTCCAGACTGAAACTCTGTCCCCACTAAACACCAAGCCCTGCCCCAGGTCCAGTGCCCACCCTTCCACCTTCTGTCTTTATGGATCTGACCACCCTGGGGTCCTCCAGAAGTGAGGTCATGCTTCAGGGATTGGCTTATGTCACCGAGGCTGGTGTCCTCAAGATCCATCCACATTGTAGCAGGTGTCGGCTCTTCCTGCTTTTTAGGCTGAACGATATGCTGCCGTGTGTCTCTACCCTGGTTTGTGTGTCCGCGCACTGCCAGCGAACCTTTGGGTTGCTTCCACAGTTTGGCTGTTACGAGTAACACTGCTATAGACACACGTGTACAGATACCTGCTCAAGTCCCTGCTTTTAATTATTTGCAGAATGATAAGGGCCAGAAGTGGAAATGCTGGATCATATGGTAACTTTGTTTTTAATGTTGCGAGAAGCCGCCACACTGTTTTCCACAGCGGCCGCACCAGTTTGCATTCCCAACAACAGTGCAAAGCCCCTGTTCCTCCACATCCTTGCCAACGCATCTTGTTTTCTGTGGTTTTGAGAAGGGAGCCATCCCAATGAGGGGGGCGATCTTTCATCATGCTCATTTGCATTTCCATGATGATTAGTGACATCGAGCATCTTCTCGCATGTCTGTTGGCCAACTGTACGTCTTCTTTGGAGGAAAGTCTATTCAAGTCCCTTGCCCTTCTTCTGAATAGGATTGTTTGGGTTTTTGGTGTTGAGTTGAAGGAGTTCTTTATGTATGCGGTATATTAACCCCTTACCAGATATGTGATTTGCAAATATTTTCTCCCACTCTGGGTGTTGTCCTTTTACTCTGTCGACAGCATCCCTTGATGCACAGAAGGATTTTTACTTTGAAACAGTCCCGGAAATTTGGCTTTGAATTTCAAACCACAGCTAATTTCAACTACTATGGCCTGCCCCATAGTAGGTTCTGGTGCCCAAAGAAAGAGCCAGTGTTGTCTGCAGTCAGCAGGGTGGACAGACTGGCAAAGAGACAGTAACAAATTGTCATGCCTCAGTTATGGCACCCAACACAATGTGCTCTAGAAAACACACACACACACGTGCACACAAACACAGCCTCATAGCTAAGGAAACATCTGGGTCCTTGCATAACCAAAGTGACCCTAGGACCGTCGACCAGCAAAGGGTGTCTCTCTCAGCCCCCCTAAGAAAGAGAAGTCACCATGGAGAGCTCAGCAGACCCAAGGAGGCCGCAGGAATGAGAGGATTGTGCTGGGTACCCCCCTTCACCCCCAGGACTGCCACCCCAGAACCTCACTGAGGCCTCATGATCTGCTGGGGACGTGACCAGAGTCAGGCTCATGACTCGCCCCCCAAACCCCAGGCCCATCTGTGGAAGGAAATAATGATCCATTTGTATTCATAAAACTATTGCCGAGAAGATTAATTAAAAGGCGAGGGTATTTTTAACCATCTGTACTAATTTAGGGGAAGAATTTAGAAATATAATTGTATTATCTGTAACTGAGGAATTCACAGATCCCTCTTGGAATCAGAATATTAATCTGTCTCTCAAAGAGACTCAGCAACATGAGCAAATCACGGCTGTCATTCCTCCTAAATTAGCCCAATTAAATAAGGATAATTTTAAATGTTTGGCTTCAGGGGCAAGGGGTGGGGGAGTGGAGTCACACAAAAGCAAGACCAGGCTTTCTCCCCCAAGTCTGGGAAAGCCACATCTCTGACACAAAGCTGAAGGTCAGCCCCATGGCCACTGCCCTGGTCCCCAAGGGCTGGGATTCAAGCCCAAGGAGGTGGGAATGGTTGTTCTCCTGTAAATAATGCAGCAGAGAAATCATATCAGCCTTGGGGATGGGAGGGATGTGTTCAGAGATGCAGCCCAGGGCCAGCTGAGTGAGTCCTCAGAGCTTGGAGTTAGTGACCCTAAGCCTCTGTCCCCATGGGGCTCACGGAAAGCACAAGCCCTCAGCGTGGCTAGACTAGTCATGTATTCAAAGACACAAAGGAATAAAGCCCCAGGCAAGTTTGAACACGGGGGCAGTTGGGAAAGTTTTTGCTGGATGGTGGTGCCTGGGGACAGGGAAGGGTCCTTCTACAGACGCCAGGCTGTGCCACCATGCTTGGACTCACACTGGCAGGGGAGCCAAGCTGGAGGACTCCGCTGGGCCCTGGGGAGGCCAGAACTTTCACACCAGGTCAGAGGCCCCACAGGCGCTCCCGGCCACTGAAGGGCTAGGGAGACGGAGGGGATTTCACGTGTGCCAGGGCCTGGGGGCGAGGAGGGCAAGGAGGGCAAAGAGCTGACTCAGAAGGCACACGCCCCACCAAGTTCCTTCTCCTGGCAGACTTCCTGAGCATCCTCGGGATCCAGAGGCTTTGCTGAATTTCCTCACACATGTCCACATACATGCTTCGGTTAGCTGCTCACCAAGGGATGCTGTACCAGGGGAGGTAGCGTGATCTACAAGTACATATGCATGAGCACACGTGCGCTTGCATGCACACATATGTGGGTGTGTGCACACATGCAGATACACATGGGCACATGAGTGCACTTGCATGCACACACACATAAATGTGCTCGAATGTGCAAACACACTTGTGTGTCCATGAGTGCATATGCATGCACGTGTGCCCTTGCACACACGCATGTACGGATGTGCACATGCACGTGTGGGTACACGAGTGCACACATGTGCACGTGTATGCACACAGGCTTTGCAACAAGGGTTCAAATCTTGGTGCTGACCCGTACTAGCAATGTGACTTTGGGGAAGTTTTGGAACCCTTGCTGAGCCTCCATTGAGAGTGGGTAAAATCCCAGGCCACAGGGTTGATAGAAATGTGGATTCTAGTGGCCAATTTGTTTCAAGAAAGCACAGCTGACAGGCAGGACCCTGATTCCGCGTCCCCCACCCCACCACTCTTGTACGCCCTGAAATGGGGGAGGCGTCCTTGGAGTGTGCGAGCAGGGAATCGTCCTCCTAAAGGACCAGGGAGATGGTTGCTCAGGTGCAACAAAGCAGGCAGAATGGTTACAGCCAGCCACGCATGCCAGCGGTGCTCTCCCAGCATCGGCGCATGCCTGGCTCTGCCAAGGTGAACCTTCTCCAGGAGATGTCCCCAGGCAAGCGTTGTGCACAGAGAAAATGAGCAGAGAGCTGCATCCAAGAGGCTCTGTGAGACACTGGGCATGGGGGAGCGAGCTGGACCCACACCTGCCCCTCCTGGTGCACCAGTGGACAACAGGGTCCAAGTGTTCCCCCACCACTGAGCAGTAAACCACCCCCACCCTCCACCCCAAAAAGCTACTTGTCCACGTGTCCCCCGCCCCATCCGGCTCAGCCCAGGACTTGCAGCCGTGGCTTCCAGAGTGAATGCATGTTTTTCGTCAAATGGGACCAACATGTGTGCACTGAGCGCCTACGGAATACAAGGCCCTAGGTCATGGCAAAGTCAGGGAGAACTGAGCTAAGTGAGGTTTCAGGACCGAGCACAGCTCCTCAGCCCATCAGAGACAAAGCGAAGGAGTTCCAGGGGGCGGGGACTGAATAAACTGGGGGGAAGCTGGGCAGCGAGAGTCCCTGGGCCCCCGCAGACGTGGGGTAGAGAAGGCTGGTCGAGCTGCTGTCATGCTGACCAAGCCGGGCTTCGGAACTCTTGCCCCAGAGCTTGGTGGCTGTCAGGGTAGCATGGACCCCCCCCTTTGACACACACCATCAAGTCCCAGGGGCACAAACTGAGGCCAAGGGGACAGGAGCTCAAGGTCATGACCCAGCCCCTCCATTCTAGGCCCCGATTAGTTCTAGGGGGGGATCCCGCCATATGCCACCCTCAGCCCCGTCTTGCTTACCAGGAAGCTGCGGCTGCACCCATGCGGTTCTCTAGCCGTGACTTCCCCGGGAGCGGCCCTGCCAAGGGGCTCTGCAGGGGACAGTGACACTCAGGGCAACCCTGACAGGGCTCTGCCCCCCTCCACTGACACTCCACCCACCCCCTGCATCTGTCCTTCCAGCAGTCCTCCAGAGGTCCCCAACATCCCACCACTCCTTCATCCGACAAGCACTCAGGACCACCTACCCTGGGTCAGCCTTCAGGCTCGGACCTGCAGACATGCCAAGAGCCTGCTTCCTCCTGCCTGCCGGGGAGAGAGAACCTTCAGCCTGATTCTTGAGATGCTTCCGCACTACCCACCAAACTCTCTCCCTACGACAGCAGCCCCTCCCCAGGACCGAAGCCCACTCTCCAGTGACAGCCCCTCCCCCATGACAGCTGCCCCGCCCTTCTAATAACAGCCCTTCCCCCATGACAGCAGCCCCTCCCCTCTAATGACAGTCCCTTCCTCATGACAGCAGCCCCTCCCCTCTAACAACAGCCTCTCCCCCATGACAGCTGCTCCTCCCCCAGGACAACAGTCCCTTTCTTTTTTTTTTTTTTTTAAGATTTTTATTTATTGGGATGCCTGGGTGGCTCAGTTGGTTGGACGACTGCTTTCAGCTCAGGTCATGATCTCGGAGTCCCGGGATCGAGTCCCGCATCAGGCTCCCAGCTCCGCAGGGAGTCTGCTTCTCCCTCTGACCTTCTCCTCGCTCATGCTCTCTCTCACTGCCTCTCTTTCAAATAAATAAATAAAATCTTTAAAAAAAAAGATTTCTATTTATTTATTTGACAGAGATCACAAGTAGTCAGAGAGGCAGGCAGAGAGAGGAGGAAGCAGGATCCCTGCTGAGCAGAGAACCCGATGCGGGGCTCGATCCCAGGACCCCGGGCTCATGACCAGAGCTGAAGGCAGAGGCTTAACCCACTGAGACACCCAGGTGCCCAGACAACAGTCCCTTTCATCCCTTCCAATAACCCTCTAGAATAAAGTGCCTCCTTCCTGAGCTGGACTGTTCCCGGTGGTCACAGTGGCTCTGTCTGGGGAACTCGGTTGGGAAGAGCGGCAGGACAGGGGAGGCGAGCTGAGCAGAGCTTGGGAAGAAGCTGTCCAGGCAGAGCAAAGTGGGCCGAGCAAGGCGGGAGAAGGACCAGCAGAGGAGTGAGGACCCCGTAGAGGGCAGCGGGGATGGCCTGGGCCCCATCGGGCGAGGGTATGGTCAGCCCCCCATGGACGGTTGTGCAAAGGGGAGCAGAGGCCTGGGGCACAGCGGCAGGCGGGTCAGGATCTTTCCAAAGCTGGTGATTACCGCAGCACGGCTAGCACTGACATGGCCACCCCAGACAGGCGCATCTGATGAGGCAGGAGAGCTCAGATAATTGCAAAGTCCTTGAGGAGGCGGGGATGGAAAACAAAGGCAGGACCTCAGAAACAGGAATTGTCTGCTGCACTGCCCCCACCCCCCCAGCCCGAGAACTGCCTGCCGGCAGAGTCACCCGGGGCCAGGCTCCGAAGTCCCTGTGGAGAGGCAGAGGTGGTCTGGGGGACACATCTCCTTTCCAGCCTCCTGAACGCAGCCTATAATAAACCCGCCAGGCAACCAGCTGCTCTGCTGGGTCGAGACGGAAGCGGTGAGCTGTGGGTTGTCTGGTTTCAATCTGGGGGCAGCCAGCCGAGGGGGCAGGGGTCCAGGGCTTCTCTTAGAACCGCCTCCCTGATTTTATAACTCCCCTCCAACGTCTCTGTGAGCCTCATACCCTGTCCCACTCTCTCTCTCCTTTCTCCTCAAACACCCGAGTGGCTTCCGTGTTCCTGTCCAAGTCCTGACTGATAGCAGCCGCAGGGAGGGGCAGGAGGTGCTGGCTGGGGAGAGCAACGCCGAGCACCCTGGGGGACTGCACCCCCAAAGTGTGGGAGAAAGATGCAGGAAGAACAGAGACAGTAGCACTCTGTTAGAGAGTAGAAATGATGGCAGGAGCTGGGGCAGCCATATTGTGATAGCGGCCACCGGTGGAGCATAAAACGTCAGCGACAGGGCTCTTGCCATTGTGGAGCTGCCACGTGAAGCCTGGTCAGCCTGCGGTGGGACAGGTCCGTGCGAGGGAGACGGACTTCTCCGTTGCTTCAGCCACTGCAGCACTCCCTGTTGCAGCAGCTGGAGCCTGTGTTTTAACTCACGCTGACCCTAAAGAGAGGCTTCATCTGCTCGGGAGGGCTCAGGGCTAGAAATCTATCTGCAGAGGCAGAAACTCCAGCTGCTCTAGGTCTGAAATCCTTGTTTTTAATCTAGTGTCCTTGGGCAAATTTCTGTATCAGGAGGCAGAACAGCGTGTACCACCTACACCTGCTGGAAGTCTCTAGAATGGATTAGGTAAAGTAATGCTGACGGGTCGAAAAAAACAAACCCAAAAGCATATAATGGCCCAACACAATAGCAGTTTAGTCTGTGCTCAGATAAAGTCCGAACTAGTGTTCCTGATGACCAGGCAGCTCTCCTCCACGCGACTCCAAGCTTGCCACCTCACCGGGCAGCAGAGTCCCCTCCCCACCGCATCCAGTCCCTCGTTGCGGAGGGAGAGAAGTGTGTGCAGGTGTGCACTGGGGCGCTTCCTTCCCCACATTCGTTTGTCCATACCTCTGTCACTTACCCTGCCTAGTTCTAAGGAGGTTGGCAAGGGCGATCGATCCCTGCCTGGAATACGAACCCCCAGTACAGCAGCACAGCTCCGAAGGAGTGGACTGATCTTTGATGGACAGCCAGCTGTCTCTGCCATGACTCCCAAGAGTCCCGTGATGGTTCCAGCCACTTACACTAAGAATACATGAAAATAAGGGTCCTTTCCCCTGCGTGGACATGGCTACCATCCATACTCCATTCTCGCCACCAAGGAGACAAATGCGGGGATGGGAGTAAAGCAGACACAGTGCCATCGGGACTGGGAGGTAAGAGTCTGTTCCTTCCGTGGCAGACTCACATTCCAAATCTCTTGTTGTTCCTGGGCCGGAGGGAACGCCTTTTCTTCACCGAGTGCCCCAAATTCTCATGCGAGGAGGAAGAAACCAGATGAGTGGCCAGAGGATGGCCTGCTCAAGGAAGAAGGGTTCTCTGGTTCGTAACATTTCTTGGTGGACAACCTGCCTCTGTCTGGTCTGGAAGAGACTGGGCCTAAGTCAGGAACGTAACCCAGACATCAGTGGGGTCCCCAGCGGTCCTGTTTCTGTGATGTCTTGCATTCAAGGACCTGCACGGTGTAGCATTTGATGGTCTGATTTGTCTTCCTCGGCTAGACCTCCTGGAAGCTTCTTCCCTCCCTTCCCTAATTCTCTTGCTTCCATATGCATCCCAGAGCCTCTCACGGGGAAAGACCAGGAGCTACTCCCCAGGCGCTCTCCGAGACACCGAGCAGGTTGGGCTCTTGCCTAACCCCTGGCTTTTCATCTCGTCTCTGTGATGTTGGGGAAATCCACTCAGCCTTCTCTCTGCTCCAACCTTCCTCTGGCCCAGCTTCACCCCAAATCCAGAGGGCGATGAGGGACACCCGGCAGTCCGTCTGGGAGGGCACTGATCTTTCGGTGGGCGAGGGGAGGAGAAGGCCGGGACCCTCGCAGGCTGACAGACCTTGTCCCAGGGCCTGAACCGCACCGAGACAGTGCGCACCGTGCCTGCATGAGGGCGATGGGCAGAATGAAAGCCAAAGCCACACGGTCACCCAGAGCTGGGGACCCCAGGCTACCACGGGCCACACAGAGGGCTCGGCAACCCCACTGGAGGTCACTCGTCGGAAAAGGGGAGGCGGCTCAGACCGCCTGCTGACTTCACCCCGCGGGCTGGCGAGCCGCCCGGCCAGGCTCAAACCCAGATCCCTCCGCCGCCAAGGCCCCGGGTTTATCCTCCTGCTAAGAGGAGAAAGGACACAGCGGTCACCGCGCCGCTGCGGAAGGACCCCGCCCGAGGGCTAGTTCGCTGTGGCGCGCGTCCCCTCGAGCGTCCCGGCGCGGCGTCCCCTGACCCCACGCGGGTCCCACGTGTCCCCACGTGACGCGGGCCCCTCCTCCCTGCGGAGAGATGCCGTCTGGGGAGGACGAGCGGGCGTGCGAGGGGCGGCGCTGCCAGCACCGTGACCGCAGCTGAGCGGGTCTCCAGACTGTCTGGGGCTCGGTCGTACCCCGGACACGGCCCGTCGGCGCTGGCTTTTCCTCGGCGGTAGGAGTCGAGGGGGGCTCCTTGGCCACGATGCGGGTGGCCGTTCTCACCCCAAGTGGGAGACGAACACCTGTGGCCAAATTCACCCGAACCTGAAAGCGCAGGTGGGAGGAGGGGCGGGGAGCGGAGGGAGACGCGGCTGGGCCTGCGGCCGGGGGCGGCAGGAAACCTCGGACTCCGGGCGTCAGAACTACAGGTCAGGGGACCACGGGGGGCCACCAGGGCGAGGTTTTACAAGTGAGGGAAAGTCCCTTTTGCCTTTGGACCTGACCACCTTTAAGACATCCCCCAGAAAACAGGGTCCCCTGAAGTGGAGCCCGTGGGCCTCCACCCCACACAGACAGCAAAGTTGTGCCCACCGGTCTGGGCTTCCACTGGCCGAGCTCGACTTTGCCTACGAAATCCAGCCACGCCTCCAGTTCTAAATCCTTTCTCCTCGGGGTTCACTTTCCCAGATCCTACCCTCCCAGCAAGGGGACTATTAACAACCCCACCACTGGCCCAGGTCTCCTCCCCAGGTCCGGGATGAGCCCCCATCCCCCACCACGACAGGCCTATTCTTGCCTTGGACTCTGTGTCTGCCCCCGGCCACCGTGGCTGGGAGGCTTCCTGGCAGCCTCAGGAGAATGACCTCCACATCTGAAAGGGACCCCTGCCCGTGGGCCTGGCCCCCTCTCCACCTGTCCTGGGGAATTCACCGGTCAGCCCTGGGGGCTCTGGGGAATCCCTTGTGTGGCCTTGCTCCCACCTGCTGCACACGCACCACCAACTTCACCTTCCCCTGGGCTGGCACCGAACCACTGGTCCCAACTGTCCATCCATCTGTCTGTCTCTGTCACTGTCGCTCATGTCCCCACGATGCAGTATGATGTAACAGAAACAGCGGGGTCCGTTTGTAATGTAGACTGAATTACTTCTGGACAGGACAGAGGCGGGACGTAAATTTCACGGCCATCGGAAGGGAGCGGGGTTGGAGCGGGGGGCTGGGATGAGGAGCAGGCTGAGCGCCGGGAGGGTCCGGACAGAGTGGGTGAGTGGCTCACGGGTCTGCAGGTCTCCCTGGCGGTGGGCTATGGACTGAGGTGTGTCCCCCAGATTCCTGGCTGAAGCCCCAGCCCCCAGTGGGGTGATACTGCAGTGGGGCCCTTGGAGGGTCGTTACTATTAGATGAGATCATGGGAGGCAGGCCCCGTGTTGGGATTAGCGCCCTTGTGAGAAGGGGAGAGACACCAGGGCTCGCTCTCTCCCCACGTGGGGACCCAGTGAGAAGGCCGCTGTCTGCGAGCCAAGAAGAGGGTTCTCACTGCAGCCCAACCGTGCGGACACCCTGGCCTCGGATGTCCCACCCTCCAGAACCATGGGAGCTAAGTGTCTGGGTTCAAGCCTCCAGCCTGCAGAATTTTGCAACTGAGCTGGGACAAGAGCCTCTCTGTCCCACTCGTGTCCGCGGAACAGCACACACGGGGTCGGGGAGGGTCTTCTCCTCTTCCCTTGTTTGGGAGAGACTGTGAAGGTTTGGTATGAGTTTCTTAAGTGTTAGGCAGAATTCAGCAGTGAGGCCACTGGGCAGAGGCCTGTGTGGTGTGTTCAAGGCAGAACAGACAGGAGTTAAGTGTCACTGGGGGACAGAGAGCAGCAGGTGCGTGCAGGGCCCAGCGGCCACAGGAAGGAGGGCAGGTGTGGCGCGGGGAGAGGCGGCCACATCTGTCTGTGCGGTACAGGAGCCCCCGGCTTCCAGCGTGGCTGGGAAGGTTCTGGCAGGACAGGAATGGAGACCAGGAGGCCAAGTGGGTATTAGTTGGGGGAGGGGTGGTATTAGTTGGGGGGGGTGTCTCCTCACATGGCACACATGAGCTCGTCAGGGTGGGCCCTGGAATTTGGGTGCCCTCTCTGGAGACCAGGGTCAGTGCCCAGAATCAGCCCAAGGTCACCTTGGGGACAGGCCATGTCTTGGGCCCTCCTGGCCACCTGGCTTCCCACGGTGGGGTCCTGGGCTCTAGGAGGACTCCGGAGCCCACGTCCCATGCTCTCTGGAACGGTTTGCTCATCACAAGCCATGAGGCCCCTTGAAGTTGTCAGAGTGGCTGCACAGGGAGTGAAGAAAAAGGGGAAAAAAAAAAAAAAACAACAATTTACAATTGCAAATTGGAACTCGTCTCTCCAAGCGCGCATGGTAATCTAGCTCACGAGACAGATGGCAAAGAAGCGTTCCAGGAACATGTTATAACACATCACTGAACAGCCAAGAGCAGACGGGTTCCAGAAGGGCCGGCTGCCTGTCATTCCACCTTGAGGGGCTGGGACAGGTGGCGGGAGCTGGCCCCATCCACCGCACTCTTCTCTTCTGACCATCCCTCAGCCCGTGACTCTCCCTGCAGGGCCGTCGAGCCACAGCCTCAGGAGTCCAAGACCCCCGAGTCACGATGTGGGAATCACTGCCCTGTGCAGCTGTTTACGGGGGCAGGGGGGCCAGACGCTCCCAGACGGCTCCACTTCAAATTCAGGATGCAGACAGCGAGTCCGGGAGGTGAGCCTGAGTGCAGCTCAGGTGGGGGCGCTGTGGGAGGAGGGGCAGACGGAGGGAGACCGCAAAGCCCAATGAGGAAGGAGAGAAGCACCCCCTCCCCGGGTCACTCTGTTTTATGCAAATGAGAACAGGTATACCAAAACCTGGAGCATCTGCCAGCCAAGACACTCATCCACTGTTCGCCAGCCCTGCAGGCACGGCCCTCCTGATGCCCAGATGCTGCTCTTTTGGGGGGAAACAAAGGGCTACCCCCGTGGATAAGTGTTACCCGTGGATAAGTGTTACGAAGTGTGTTCGTTCACAGGGTGACTGAGGGGCTGTCACTGCTGTCACTGAGAGCAGCAGCAATGGCAAAGCAAATCTAGCCCACACTTGTGGAGGGAGGCCACGTGTGGGTGGCCCGGCCTCGGGGCGGCAGCTGGGGGGTGGTTGGGTGCATTGATAGCTGGACACCAGGCTCTGGCCTGACTTGGGGGCTGGCGGGGATGCTGGATAAGGAGGATGGCAAGATGGCCAGGCGGGACCCCAGAGCCGGGGCGGGGACCAGTGGACAGGAGGTCTACTCGGGTAGGACTGGAGTGGAAGTACAGCGGCGGGACAGAGGGGACAAGCTGGGACAGCTGGGGTTGCCACCAGACCGAAGAACTCTGAAGTCTTCTAGCAAGCTAGAAATTGAACAACACGGAAACAGAAAGCGCGTAAAAGCAGAAAAACAAAACCACACGCGCACCCGCGGACTGGATGGAGAGGGGCAGGGGAGGCGGCGGAGGGAAGGAGGGCAAGACGGGGCCACCGGCCCCGCACCAGGACCTGCCTTTTCTGGTCACTGCTTTGCTCCCAGCCGCCAGGGGAGTGTTTGGAAGCACAAAGGATCCGGAAGGTTCTCAGGACCCAGCACTGCTCTGTGAGATGTTAACTGTTTTCAACATAAATCCAATATATTTCACAAACAATTTCCTTAACGCACCGCCTGTTCCTCCCTGAGAGAACAGAAGTGATTAATAGCGTTAACAATGAAAATGGAAAACCCCCAAAGATCATTTGCAGCCTTGCCAAGCCGCACTTGGATTTGAATCAGGCCAGCAGACTTCACTCCACGGAGAAGGTCTTGGAGGGACACAAGCCCCCCAGCCGCCTGGCCCTGCAGAGACAGCCCGTGGGGCAGGACTTCTCTTGAAGGTAACCCTTCTGCCCCCAAGCTCAGGACACACCTGGCCTCCCCCCACGGACCTGGAGAACGGGCACCCCCCAGGCAGTTTTGCTGGTCCCAGAAGAGCCCCAGGAGGCCACTGGGTTCCGGGGATATGGCCTGTGGTGACCACACAGGGCTGGCGTCTGGCAGGCTTCTCTGGGGCGTCGTCCCAGCAAGCGGGGCTCCCCTGCTCCCTCCTTCATTTTACATTTGTGAATTGTGAAATTAACTCCGCAAATACTGACAGAGAGCTCTTGCGAGCCCTCGGAAGGGGAAAATGAAGGCCCTTGGCAGAGTTCCTGTCTCGGCCTCTGTCCTTCTGACTCAGGCTTCACAGGAGGCCGTGGGGCCATTTGCGAAGTGTGCTCCTGCTTCCTCCAGCCTGGAGACACCAGCAGGCTGGACACAGAGGCCACTGGTTCAAATCTCGCCCCGCTGCCTTTGAACCTTGCACAGTCATTCCATCTGTGTGCTGGTGTGCTGGGGTAAAACACCACAGGCTGGGTGGTTTAAAACAGCAGAAATCCCTTCGCTCACCGCTCCGGACACTGGTGATCCAAGGTCCAGGTGTTGGCAGCCTGGTTCCTCCAGGGGTCCCTTTCCCCAGGTCGGGGATGGATGCTCTCTCCCTGCCCACACAGTGTTCTCCCTGGCCACATGCCCTGTGTCCCAATTTACCTCTGAGGGCCCAGGCCCTACTGGGTCACGGTCCCTCTTGATGGTCCCTCTATAAAGACCTATCTCCAAATAGGGTCATGTTCGCAGGTGCTGGGGCTTAGTGCACCGACCCGTGGATTTAGGGGCACACGGCAACCGTCTCGGAGCCTGGCTGTCCTTGCAGCCGCTCCAACCCCCTCCCAGAGTCTGGCAGGACCCTGCTGACGGGCGTAAGCAGTTTTCTGGCCTAGGATAGGAAACCACAGCTGTCGGGCGGGTGGGGAGAGGACGTTAGCGGGTGCTCGACCAGCAGAGAAAATCCTGTAAGAAAAGCCAAGTTCCTCTGAAGAGGGTGAGCGTAAGGTCAGAAACCTGGTATCAGACCAACCCATGTCTCCCCACTAATTACACTGCCTGCCTGGCCGACGGCATGAGACAATAACCAACACCAGCTCCTCGGAGGTAACAAAACAAGACCAAAAAAAAAAAAATTTTTTTTTGAAATAAAAAAGGCAGCCCCTCGGTGGGAGGGTTTTTGGCGTTTCATCTGAATTCCATGATGAATAATTTATATAAAGGCTTTATTGGAGCCCAGCGTTGCACAGTAAATGCTCCATGAGAACATACGCAAACATTTCAACATCAATTTCTCTCTGGTGGATTCGGCTGACAGCCCAAACCAGATTTGAGTTGCTACATTGCTTATTTACGAAAAATATCATAATCTTACTTTTATTTGCATTTTTCCAGGCATTTGCGGGGTGCTGAATTTGCGAGGCACGGGCCACGAACGCAGCTGCTCCTGTTGGATCCAGCAGGGAAGGGGGGTCCCGAATTCGGAAGCGGGACGTGAGGAGGGGCTTTCTGCCTGCACACAGCAAGGAGAATAGAGACGAGGAGGGAAAGAACCACCTGGTTTCTGGGGCGTGAAAGCGACTTGCCTGTCGCCACGTGTCCTGGGCCGTTCCTAGGTGGGGTGGGGTGCAGGCACGAGGCTTGAGCACGCCAGTTAGTCAGTTTGGGAAGAGAGCGTCCGGGTGCAGGCTTGCCCAGGAGGCCTCCGAGAAGGTTCAGACCCTCCCCCTCACCGGGTTACGAGGCTGTCGGAGTTTTCACTGCCCCCAGGGAAGTCAGCGGGTCTTAACGAGGCGATGCGGGCAGCGTGACCGGCCCAGCCGGGTGTCTGTCATGTCAGCCGACATGTCTGTCGGGTGAATGGGTACACGGACGTGCGTAGCCCAGCACCTGCCATGAGCAGGCCACCACTGAGAACTGTCACTATCTCCGTGGGCAGGAAGGGGTGGTCTTGACCCCATTGCAGCAAGCAGGGGTGCCCCTCACCCCCATACTTGCTGCCCCAAAAGTTCATGGAGCCTCAGCTTTAATGCATTCTTAATATTTTGTTTTTCTCATTCGTGGATTCTTTATTGTTCTACACAATGTCCTCCTGAGGGTCTCTCGGTCGCCTGGCTCTGTGCAAGTCCAGAGAAATTGGACTGGGGGTGTGGGGAGGGGATGGGGACCGAGGGGCCTCTGGACACGGGGTCTGCCCTTCCCACCCCAACCGGGGACAAGGGGTGATCCTGGTTTCCGCACAGCCAGAACCACCAGCATTTCAAGAACTCTCGGATGTGGCTGAGGGTCCCTAAGCAGCCCGTGCTTTCTGCCCACTGAGGAGTGACAGCCCTGGGTGGGAGAGAGGGACAAAGATGGCCACAGAAACACCCCATCTTGAAAAGACCTTGGTCCTCAGGCATGGTAACCTGGGCTGGGGACACGGAGCAGCCGCCAGCTGCGTTGCTGACCAGCCGGGCAACTTTGAGCAAGTTTCTTTGTTTCTCCATCTCTTCATTCCCTCATCTCAAGGATGGAATGATTGCAGTCCCTTCCCAAATGGACATTGGGAGGGTCTCCGATGGGGTCATGCCTATGCGGCTCAAGGCACAGTGCCAATGTAGAGCCAGACGTACACCCAAGAAATGCAGGTGGTGGCACATGCTTATTTTGGGGAGAAAGGAGGGACACCTAGAGTGTAGGGGACTTCCCATCACCCTTCAGTGTGTTGCTAGGGGACAGGTCACCTGTGGCCTTCCCCAGTGCTCCCCATAGGTGGTCTCATGTCCAGCTCTCCTTTGCACTGCCCATAGACTTGGGTAGCCAATTCCATCTGTCATTCTGTCCGAATCCTGATCAGCCAATCACAGTATGCCATCCCCCTCGCCAGTGATTATCTCGGCCAATCAGCACAGGAAATCTGCTGGTGACTATTTTAGGTCCAGGGAGCGACACATGGTCTAGGCTGGCCAATCAGAGTGATGAGAAGAACTTGAACTCCATGTTTCTCCCTCTGGGTGTCATCCAGTCGGCAGCACACATCTCAAGGCTATGAGGGAGGCTGCCTGGAGACAAGGAGAGGCAGAGTCAAGGGAATCACACAAACAGTGACGCTAGAGCCTTGATGGCACTGTGCCTACAGCTGACTTCACCTCTGAACCCGTGCTTGCATGAGATGATGCATCTCTTCATGGTGAACCCATCCTGAGCTGGCTCTTCCATGACTCAGGATCCAAGCTGTCCTCACTGGCACAACTCTGAGAGTCATTCATTCACTCACACCATCTTCACCGAGAATCCAGCACACTGGGGGACTCTCTCTTTAGTGCAAGGAATAAAAAAAGCAAGTAAGAAAAAGTCTTCTGCCCCAAGTGCTTACAGTACAGGAGGGCAGACAGACAGTTAACAGGCAGGTGCCACTCAGGTGAGTGAAGGACAATGAGGGAGAGTCTGACCAAGCTTGGCTGGAGGGGCCAGGGGAACAGGGTGAGGAAAGTTCCCAGCAAAGGCAGACCTGTGAGCCGTGGTGGTGTTCCTTCCTCATAGTCCCTCAGACAGACCATCTGACTACTGAGAAATGCCCCCATGTCTAAAGTTAGAGGGTCTCAAATGTGGCCAGACCTCCACGGCCCCTCAAATGTCCAAGCCTCAGCAAAGTGTGAGTCAGGAAAGGAGCATAGGCGATAAAGGAGAAAAGAGGAATGGCCAGATTAAGGTTATCGCCAGAATTTTATTCTAAGCTTTGAGTAAGGTCACTTCTGTTTTCAAAGGCCCACACAAAGTCTTTTCAAATTCAATTTAAACTCATCCCTCACCATCCTAGAAAGGTCCATGAGAAGAGCTTCCTGTGGGATGCAGGGGGTCTCCCTGTTGAAGCCTAAACCTATCCTCTAATGAGGCAGAGCCCTGGGGTGGCTGAGACCCACACTGCCTGGGAGTGACCTCACCACTCACTAGCTGAGTGACCTCTGTGAGACTCAATCACACCCTGTGGAAAACGGGATGACAGAAGTACTAGTTAATGTGAGGAATCTACGGATAAGAGAAACAACGTTCTTAGCACGGTTCCTGGTATGCAGAGGGTGCTCAATAAGTGTACTATTTTCTAGACACTTTCACTCTAATTTAATGGTCAATCCATGAGGATTAATCTGTCTGGCCAGTTGGTATAACAGGGATTTACCTTCCTGACTCGAAACAAAAAAAAAGGAAAAATATATGAAACAAGAGTTTTTATTCCATGGACATCTGGCAACAAAGGAAAGCACTTTCTAAGACATGGGAAATAAACAATGTGAGCCTGAAGATCTCCCCAGCTTGCTGCATTGGGTGAGTTTCCAGACGACGGCAGCATAGGCACAGGGAACCCAGGTGGAGGCCAAGGGACCCTGAGTGGAGAAGACAGAGCTAAGAGGCATCCAGGGTTCCCAGGACACAGCACTGGAGAGGAGAAAGCTGCAGAGAGAGTTCTGGAGAACTGGAGAAGACCCCTTCAAGGAGTGGTAAGTGTGTGTGGGTGAGGAAACTACCCACAGCCGGGGAAAGAAGCTCCCAAAAAGGATTAGCAGGAACCGTGCCCAGCGCTCACACAAGGCTGAAAATTACTGCTCCCACCACCAGGCTGGGAAATTCCATAATTCACAGGACACTTAGTAGAATACCAGAAGGGTCTTGCCTCCATCATGGGGGATCTGTTACCCCTAGACCAGAGGCTGATCTCCTCTGGGGTAATTGCTAGGGAGAACCGTTACTGATTTGCCAGCCCCAACTAACAGATCTTAGAAATGAGATCTGAAAGGATCGGAATGTTCCCAAGTAATTTAACTGGATCCCAGAACAAAGCTCGGGGATGTTTAAGATCTATTAAAAAGAAAATCCGGTAACTAGCAATGTACAATTTGAATGTCTGGCATCCAATCAAAAATTCCTGGGCATGCAAAGAAGCATGAAAATATGATTCATGATAAAAGGAAAAATCAATGAAATCAGAGCTGACATATCTGTTAGAATTAACAGACAAGAACATTTATTACATGGAGACATGGGGGGAATGGTGAAAATTGGTGAAGGGGATTGAGAGGTATAAACATCCAGTTATAAAACAAGTAAGTCAGGGGGAGAAAAAGTACAGCATAAGGAATATAGTCAATACTAACATTGTAATAACATTGTAATGACATTGTAATAACATTGTGTGGTGACAGATGGGAACCACACTTCCTGTAGTGAGCATGGAGTAAGGTACAGAACTTGTTGAATCATGATGTTACACACCTGAAACTAATATAACACTGTATGTCAATGACTCTTCAATTAAAAAAAAAAAAAAAACTACTGTGTGCCTGAAAAGAAACCTAGCAGATTTCAAAGGTCCTTGCTCCCAAACAAAGAAGTAGAGCTACCACAGCCAACCCAATATTGAAAGAGAAGAACAAAGTTGGAGGACCGACACCACCTGACTTTAAAACTTACTATAAATCTATAGCAATCAAGACAATGTGGTATCAGTGAAAAAGCAGACACATAAATGAATGCAACAGAATAAAGAGCCCAGAAACAGAGCCCTAGGAAGATACTCAACTGATCTCTGACAAGGAGCAAAGGCATTCAATGAAGCAAAGATTGCTTTAGCAAATTACGCTGGAACAACCAGACATCCACGGGCTGAAAGTGAATTTAGACCCAGGACTTACACACTTCACAGAAATGAACTCAAAATGAATCATAGATATAAATGTAAATGCAAAGCTATAAAACCTTTGGCAGATGACAGGAGAAAACCTAGCTGGCCTTTGATTGGATGATGCCTTTGTAGAAATAACACCACAGACACAATCCATGACAGAATTAATTAAAAAGCTGAACTTTATTTTTTTTAAATCTTTATTTTTTTTTAAAGATGTTATTTATTTATTTGACAGACAGAGATCACAAGTAGGCAGAGAGGCAGGCAGAGTGAGAGAGAGGAGGAAGCAGGCTCCCTGCTGAGCAGAGAGCCCGATGCAGGGTCGATCCCAGAACCCTGAGATCATGACCTGAGCCGAAGGCAGAGGCTTTAACCCACTGAGCCACCCAGGCGCCCAAAAGCTGAACTTTATTAAAATTAAAAACTTCTGCCCTGGGAAAGACAATGTCAAGAGAATGAGAAGACAAGCTCAGACCAGGAGAAAATATTTGCAAAACACACATCTGATAAAGGACTCTTAACCCAAAATATACCAGGAAAAAAAAAAAAACTCTTAAATCTCAACAATAAGAAAACAAACTATCCCTTCTTAAAATTAGCAAAAAAAATAATAATTTTGAAAAACGACCAGAGAATTAGCGAGCTGAGAAACAACTTCACAGAGCCCTGATATGGTATAACTGGACTCACCAAAGACAAGGAACACAAAACCTATTTAAAGAAATAATGGCTTAAAATATTCCAAATTTGATTAAAAAAAAAAACTATAGACCTACAGATTCAAGAAGCTCAATGAACTTCCAGCCCAGGAAACATAAATGCACATCATTTGTTTAACCTCAATGATAAAGAGAAACTTGCAAAATTATCCAGAGGAAAAAGATGTATTACACAAAGAGAAACAAATGACAGAATGCTGACAGAATGACAGCAGATTTCTTATTGCAAACAATGGAAGCAAGGACACAGTGTATCAACATCTCCAAATTACTGATTTTTTTTAAACTGTCAACTTGGAATTTTATACAGTGAATTACCTTTTTTTAAGAATCAGAATTCTTTTTTGTATTTGCAAATAGTTGACACAATATGTTACATTAGTTTCAGGTGTACGACATAGTGATTAGACAAATCTGTAACTTGTGCTACACTCACAAATGTGGCCACCACCTGTCACCACACAACACTGTTACAATACCATTGACCATATTGCCTATGCTGTACCTTTTCATCCCCGTGACTGAGTCATTCCATAAGCGGAAGCCTTATACAGTGAAATTATCTTTAAAAAATAAAGGCAAGGATTCCAACCTCAGATAAGATAAAGTAAGCACACTCCACCTGGTCTCTCCCACTAAACGCAACTGTAGCACCTGGACACATATATGGACCAGTTATTTAAGAGTTTCGAAAAGTAAATAGTAGCAGGCAGATTGAGAAAGAAAACCAGACTTTTTAAGTACCAAAAGTGGGCACTGGTACAGAGGGAACTTAAGGAAAAACTTCTAATTCTGACTGAGACGGAGCAGAGCCTCCTGATGCTCAGAGAAAGCATGGACATCCCACATCTTTTCTCTCCTATTTTCTCACGCCCCAGTCCCCACGTGATCCTGTGGCAGAACCACAGTAGAAATGAATAAGAGCCAAAATTCTGAGGCAGAGGAAACGTCCTCTCCAGTTAGTGGATCTAGGATCTTAAGAGGGCAGGGGAAGACCCACTGATCTTTGTCCTCTGTCTTTCTCCATCACTGGCACCAGATAAGGACATAGTCACAGAAGTGCAGGAAGGGCAGGGTCTCTAGAGCCCTAAGTTCCTGGCCAGAGACTAAAAAGAGCCAGGGATTATGGGGAAGACTGCAGAGAGGGAAAAGCTCTGGAAAGCAACCCCATAAAGTTGCTAAGAACCACTGGTCTCACCTCCCCAGCCACACGTGGCATGAATCTGATCCAAAAAGTATATCAAACACTTGGAGAACTGAACCACCTCTAGCTCAAAGATTGGCCCCATGGCAGAGCCCACGTGAGACAGATTCGAAGGACGTTCCAAAGGCTTTGAGAACTGAACTGACCTTGGAGCCACAACCCGCAAAAGATGCGTTGGAACACGTGGCTGGAACCCAAACAAGCTTATTGTTTGCTGAAACAAAAACACCACCACTCCTCAAAGTATATAAACAAAGCACAGAACGTCATAATATTCACAATGTCCAGGATACAACCCAAAATTACTTGGTATATAATGAACCAGGAAAATCTCAACTCACACGGAGAAAATCAACAATCATCACCAATGCCAAGATGGCACAGCTGTTCCGATGATCTGACAAAGACTTTAAAGCAGCTATTATAAAAATTCTCCAAAAGGCAAACACGAGTCCTCTTAAAACAAAAGGGAAAACACAAGGTCTTACTTAGCAAAGTAAAAGACAGAGAGAAAAACCAAATGGGAACTTTAGAACTGAAAAGATACAATTGAAATGTTAAAACTCACTGGACAGGGCCAGAGTAGATCAGATACAGCAAATGAAAGAGTCAGTAAAGATCAAGATAGATCAATAGAAATGATCAAATCATAACAATGCAGGAATAACAGTTGGAAAACTAAAGAGAAACGCAGGGATCTACGAGACGATTAAGAAAGGACGTCTACCCTTCGTGTCACCGGGGTCCCCGCAGGAGGAGAGAAAGAGCCCAGGGCGGAAAGAGTATTTAAGTAACGGCTGGGAGCTTCCCGAGTTTGGCAGGAGACATAGACCTACGCCTGGAGAGTCTCACTAACGGACCAGCCCAGAGACACTCCCTTCTCCTCGGCCAGTACTTAGCAGTGGGCAATGACGGACAGACACGGCTCTCCCGCTCCCAGGACACACCCAGATGGGGAAGCCACTGCAGCACATTGAGTCGTGGGACAGGCTGCTGCTCAAGTGACCTTGGCCTCTCTCCTTTCCTGCAGCTTTCCTCTCCGTCTCTAGCAGATCCAGCACCTGGACAGGTGTGCCTGCAGCTTCCTTCCGGCTGGGGGCGGGGAAGGACTGAGAGAAGCTAGAGCCGCCACGGGTGTTTCCCACTCTGGCTCTGCATCCCAGGCTCCGTCTCCCCTCCCCCGGCTCCCCCCAGCCTCCAGAGGTACCCTGGATTCCTTCTGCTTCCCTTACATGCCACCATGGCTTCATCCCACAGTTCTTGGTACCTTGGTACCTTCAGCCACACATGTGCCCTGCACCCCTTTTCCCCGTGAGACCGTGCAGGATGGTGACTTGGGAGCTTGTATCCAACAGAGCTATGAACAGTGTGAGCCTCTCTCCTCCCTGAAGACCCCGGCATATTTGGACCAGAGCATAGGGTCTCTGGTTCCTCCCTGGGGGCAGAGAGACCTTGACCCCACCCCTAACCTGTAAAGCAGCTGAGGTCAGAAAGGACAAAGGGATCCGAGAGATGCAGAGGAAGTGTCTCCAGTGTGTCCCCCACCCACTGACTTACCGTAGCTGCTCATGGCTCAGCTGCCCTTGTCTTTGGCCCCCGGCAGCCCCACCCCAGCTCTGGGACCTGCTGAACCCTTTCTCCTCCTGCCTGGAAGGGAAAGCAACACACAGACACACTTGTAATGTTTTCAGCCCACCCACAGTCCTGTCTGCCTCGGGTCTGGAGAAGAGCACAGCTCGGGCTGCTGGTGTCAACCCCTCCCAGCGTTCAGCTTTCACCCACCCCCCACTCCTCCTCATTTACAGGTGACAGCCAAGAGGCCCAGGTATCGTCGAGTGACCACACCTTTCGGTTGGCTAGCAATTCCCATGCAATTTCGCCCAAACACCTACCCAACCCTGGGGGCCCTCAGCTTCCTCTTTCTCTTGACATCGCAGACGGAATCCCACCCTCATCACCAATCCGGCTCCGAGGGAAACCAGGATGAGTCTGAGGTGTTGCCCTGCCCACAGGCTGGTAGGTCAGCCGGCCACAGCTTTACCACACATCCAGGCAGAAAAGCACAACACCGCCCGCAGGGTTAGCTCCCGGAGCAGGGAATCCACGAGAGTCTGTCCCCCCAACCCGCCCACATGAAGAACCCCACAAGTACAAGACTTGGGGCCCCTTTGGGGGGCTGGCATGACTGCCCATTCCTCCCTCCCAAGAGACCTTATCCTTACTCGGGAATGAAAATCCACCCCAGCTGGAGAGGGAAGGCCTAATTTAGGCTTCCTGCCCTGGCTCCCCAGAAGTCATCCCCGAGCAGCAGCATGTTTCTGTCCCATCAGCTTGACAAGGCCCTCTGCCCCTCGAGCCCCGGACTGTGCAGACCCTGGCGCATTTGTGGAGCATTATTTCCCCCAAATTAAGGACAGAGTTGGAGGGACTTGTTTCTAGTCTGTGATTGAAGTAGAAAGGCAAGGGGTGTCATTCGGCCCCAGGTGGGCTCCTCCAGAGGCCACCCACACACACAGCCGTGCGCGGACGGCAGTGGCTCGAGGGACCTCAGAACGGAGCAACCTGCTCTGGGAAGGACAGGGCTCTCCCACCGAGGCAGTCCCCAGGTGTCTAGTTCTTGCAGGGAAGGAACTGGGGTCTGTGTGCGTGGAAGTCCCCAGGCGACCTTATCTTGAGGGAAGGAGTGTGAGCGTTGGGCACCATGTCCCCACGGTATCATACTGGACTGCTCTCCAGGTGAGGCAGGGGCCCCCAGGCTGGGGACCACTTGGCTGCCAAGTGTCCTGTCTCCTGAGGCGAGCAATGTCCTTGACATTCCCTCACTCTTTCCAGCGGGAGCACAGCCCCTGGATTTGGACATCTGACGTTCAAGTCTCAGCTCTGCCACTTGCCCCCTGTGGGACCGTGGGCAAGTGTTCCCCGGCCCGTGTCGATCACATGGGGAAAATGCCAGTGCCCGCTTGTCTGAGCACCCAGTGAGCTAACGGAGCGCTTCATACAGTGATGACTACACAGAAAACGCTCGGTGGCTTCTAGAAACTGTCCCCTAGACTCGGCTTCTCAACCAGAAAGTGTGGCTGAGTACAACGAGCTCTTCCCCACCCCGGCCACTGACACCAGCAAGGACCCCTCTGCCCTCCTGTCCTCCAGCGAGGATCCCTCTGCCCTCCTCTCCTCCAATGAGGACTCCCCTCTACCCACTTCTCCTCCAGTGAGGGTGGGGAGGGGGCTTAGATCCCAGACGGGTACTCACCCCCAGGTCTGGAGGCTGAGCTTGAAGAAGATCACAGTGTGGGCAGATGGGCCTCCCTTGGCTTGCAGCCGTCTTCGTATCTCCGTGGCGCTCTCGCTGTCCGGATTTCCCCTAGGAGGACACCGTCCTACTGGATTAGGGCCTCGGCCAACCTGGATCGCCTCCTTAAGACCCTCTTTGTAAATAGGGTCTCGTTCTGAGATAGACCCTCAGGGCCTCAGCCTGTGGATTTGGGGACCCCGTGCCCCTGCCGCCAGCTCTGGGTTAACTGCCTCTCCCGTGCGTGTGCTGGTGCGGAAGGGTGCTCGCGTCGCCGAGTGCCACGACCCGGGGACAGGTGGAGCCCAGCAGCCGGGTCAGGCCCCAGATAGGCTGCAGGAGCGTGTGGTCCCCGAGCTGCCTGCTGTGCCTGTCTTCTGCTCCACTGTCCTCGAAGAGAGAGGCCTCTTGATACTTGCAGCTCTGGGAGTGGGGGAGTCACGCAGAGAAGGGGCGCAGGGAGCCAGTGTCCCGGCAGCTCTGCGCCTGCGGAGGCAGACATTACCAACAGAGCTCAGGTGGGCTCCCCGGACAGCCCGCCTCGGGGCACCGCCAGCCTCCGCACATCTGCCAAGACCAGGAGGCCAGAAGTTGAGCTCCCAAATTGTCCGGGTCCCAATTTCCCTTGCCAAGAAAAACAAAACCATCAGGCATTGGCTCCCAGGTTATTGTCTCTTCTCACTGTCTGGCTCTGGCTCTGATAATTACCCACGGCGCTGGTGGCCACCTCAGAGGGAGCCTGGGGACCCTGGTGACTCGCAGCTGGGCCCCAGCACGACCCCGAAAACACCGAGGGTCACCAGCTAGAGACCTGTCAGCACACCCCGGGAGTGGGGTTCCCCTACCTCCCTGCTGAGACCACTGGGAGGCATTCCGAGAGGTACTGTTGGTGGGAACTTAATAAACTGTGGCATGAAATATTTATCCACTTATACCAGCTTAAGTAATTTAAGTTTGCTGGAAATCAGCATCGTGTTTTCATTTTTAATGAGCCTTCTGTAAAGCAGCCCCTTCTGTCTCTGTCAGGTGTCGGGGGGCAGGAGCTTCCACAGCCCGATGCAGTTTTAATCACCCTCCACAAACAATGCTGAATAATGCACCGTTTGCAGAAGCCTTGCCCCAGGCCAGGGGGGAGCTTGGCCTTTGGTCAAAGCAGGTCCCAAGTCGGCTAAAGTGTCCCCTCCCTGCTCCCCCTCCTCTCAGAACACCAGGGACGCTGGTCACTGCTTAAGCAGAACCCGCAGGGCCTGTGGTTGGCTGAATGATGGCCCCCAAACCTGCCCCCGCCCTCATCCCCACAACCTGTAAACGTGTCCCCATACGCAGCAAAGGGGACGTGGCAGATTTGAGTAAAGACCTCGAGGTGGGGATGATCCTGCAGCATGTGGGTGGACCCAATGTCATCACGGGTCCCTAGAAGAGGGAGGGGTGGGGGTGTCACAGAGAGGAGATGTTTTGCAGATGGAGGAAGGGTCTGCAAGCCAAGGAAAGGGGGGAAAGCAAAGCAAGAGTCTGGCCTAGAGCATCCGGAGGAGCACAGCCCTGCGGGCCGCTGGAGACTTCTGACCTCCAGCCCAAGCCCTTCCGAGCGTGGTCATCAGCCACAACAACAGTAGGAAACAACACAATGAGTTCCTCTCTTCCAACCACCCCCCAACCAGTTGGTTCACACCGGCCACCCCAGTTCCGCAGATGCCGGGCTTCAAACCCACCTCCCACCTCGTCCTGGCCCTGGGCCTCAGGCAGGTGCCTGAGTTCTCTCAAAGACAATGCCAGATCCCTGGACGGCCAGAACAGACTGTGAGCGGCACCCACAGTGCTGCCCCCTCTCAGAGCGGCCTGGGGATGGCGGGGACCGAGAGTCAGACGTGAAGTGGAAATGCCTTCCTCATCAGTGCTGTCCGTGTGCCTGAGACAGCGCCTCCAGCAGAGACAGAGGAAGGAGCTCCCACGGCTCCATTAGGAGTGATGACAGCTGGAGGTAGACAACAGGGCTCCAGGCGGAGGGAGGATTGGGGCCAGAATCCCATGGTGACTCCCCCTGTGAGTCACTGTCTAGGAAAATAACCTGGGAGGCCTCCACCTCCCTCCCAAGCCTAGCACTGCCTCAAAGAGAGAACTGAGCTCCCGGAACATTTCGATTCACGCAGCCCACATTCTGAGCCGTGGGGGGAGCAGACAGGGCCCCTGCCCTCCCGAAGCCTGAGGTCGGAGGTCGGGGTGGAGGAACACTGCTGGGCTGCTGTGAGCTCCTGGAGGCAGGGATGCTGGGGAGGGTCCCATCTGTGGTCAGGGAGGGCTTCCTGGAGGAGAGGGTGACTAGGTACACACTGGTCCAGATGGTCCCAGTTAGGAAAGGTGTTTGCCATCTTCTTGGAGACAGACGTGTCCGCGTCTCACTGTGATTCTGGAACCCATGAGAGGTGCTAAGGACCACCCTGGGTGGAGGGCAGCAGGGGAGGGAGCAGGTCCAGAGGCCGCTTTCCTCGAGGGGCCAGGAAGTGTAGGGACTCGCAGGGACTGGCTGGTTTTGGCCTGGGGGCCTGGAAAAACAGAGGCCTGAGGGCTTGCTGAAGGTCAGGGCCGGGCTGGGGAGTCCAGGAGTGACGCTGGCCGGGGACCACAGACTTTGAGGACTAGGCAGGACAGCTGCGGGCAGACACGGGCCGCTGTCGCCTGGGGTCTGCTCGGGAAACAGGGAAGAGTCAGAACCCCACGGATGAGGCTGCCGGCCGCCGGCCAGGGGCCCTCTCTGGAGAGCAGACCCAGATCTTCCCAAGCGAGACTTCATCTCCCATCTCTTGTTCTCCTCCCCATGGCTGAGAGCAGGGGAGACACACCTGTCCTTGTCCTCGCCCACAGTGACGGCCCTGCCTGAAAATCCATCCGGGCAGTGTGTGGGGGCGGCTTCCTGCCCGAGGTGGGCGTAGGCAAGGAGGGGCCCCTTGCCAGACGAAGGAAGGAGGAGGAAGGTGCTGGGCGTGGCACTCCTGGGCGGGGCAGCACGGCCCGATTCAGCTCCTCAAAGATATCCTAAGATCAGTCTCTCTGGCAAAACCCCGGGGACGGCAAAGCTCACAAAGGCTCACTGGGGAAGTTGGTCCATGGCTCAGCAGGAGCTGTCTGTGTGTCCATAATGACCTCGGGCTTTCTCTTCATCCCTCAACTCTGAGAGGGCCTTACCGTCCCTCCACCACAGAGGGATGTGGGGTGCCACGTCCACAAGTGACCCTGACCTGTCTGGACCCCAGGTGGGCTGGGACAGAGGCTCCCCCTCCTCGTGGCCAACAGTCTGCTTCCAGCTGCAGCTCTCCATGGACCCACAGGCCCAGGGTCCTCAGTGCCGGGCAGTCGGTGTTTCCAGACACAGCCAATTTCCCTCGCGTGCACTATGAAAAGCTAGGTGGTTGGGGAGGCGCTGTGTCCCAGGCTCTTCCTCTGGGACACAGCTCAGCCCTGACACCGCTGTCACTGCCAGGCGCAAGGTGGGGTCTTCTCCCACCACCCCCTAGTCAAGCCAACCCCTTCACCCGCACCATGTGATGTTGAGGGATGTGGCCCAAACACGACCCCGTCACTGGGGAGAAGGAGGTCCATATTCCAATCTCCCTCTTCTCATAAGGACAGCAGTCACTGGATGAGGACCCTCCCTAACCCTGTTGGCCTCATCATAACCTGAAGCCATCTGCAAATAAGCTCACATTCACAGGTACCAGGGTTTGGACTTGAGCATCTCTGTTTGGGGGGAGTGGGGGCTTCAGCCCCCTATAGCCATGAGCATCAAACCAGAGTGAAACCTCTGGATGAAAGAACCTGGCGCCATGCCAAAGGGACGGCACCGGAGTCCAACTGCGCCTCGGGGTTTAGCCGTCACTCGCCAGGAAGTCCCAAGGATGGAGGAACATGACAAAGCACACCATGAGGACGCAGTCAGTGATCCCAGAGTGTGGTCACTCCCCAGCCCAGGGGCCCCAGTCCTTCACAGACAAAGTGTAAGGGAAAGCCAGGGACAGATGCGGAGCCCGTCTGTTACAAGAGACATGGAGATAGATCAGGTTTAAAATAACGGGTCAGACTAAACCACATTCCATCTGTTGACGCGGGTTGGGGCGTCAGGGCTGTAGAAAACTACAGTTTTCTGTATAGGTGCTTTGTTTTACGATGAAAACGGTTTGGGGGAGGTGGGCAAGGAGGGGTAGAGGGAAAGGGAGAGAATCTCAAGCAGACTCCGTGCTGAGTGCAGAGTCCGACATGGGGCTCGATCTCACCACTGAGATCATGACCTCAACCAAAATCAAGAGTCAGATGCTTGGGGTGCCTGTGTGGCTCAGCCATTAAGCATCTGCCTTCGGCTCCAGTCATGGTCCCAAGGCCCTGGGATCGAGTCCCCCAATGGGCTCCCTGCTCAGCGGGAAGCCGGCTTCCCCCTCTCCCACCGCCCCTGCTTATGTTCCCTCTCTCACTGTCTCTCTGTCAAATGAATAAATAAAATCTTAAAAAAAAAAAAAAGAGTCAAACGCTTAATGGACTGAGCCACCCAGGCACCGCCCCTACAATGAAAAGGTTTTTAAGTTAACTACTCTAATTAATATTACAATTACCATCATCTCCATCCCCATCATCACTATCCTTAAATCATTCCACGGATATTTCCAAAGCGTCCCCTGTGTCTGGCACTGCACTGGGTGCTAAGCATCGGGGATGAGAAAAGCCAGGTTGGTTCCTGCCCTCACAGAACTTCCCACCGGGGGCAGGTGGGTGGTGGACAGGTCACCATCTGTCCAGGTAATACCCCACAATAACGGCACTACCCAAGCCCGAGCTGCTGGGACGGGGGAGGCCCTAAGTCTGCGGGCAGCACGTGAAGCCTCGGGTGGACATTAACGCACAGACGTTCCCCTTTCCCACTGAAGAGAGAGTGCAGGGGCACCCCAGGGGCTCAGTCGGTGAAGCGTCTGCCTCCGGCTCAGGTCATGATCTCGGGGTCCTGGGGTCGAGTCCCGCATCGGGCTCCCTGCTCAGTGGGGAGCCTGCTTTCCCTCTGCCCCTCCCCCCCACCACAACCACGACTCACGCTCTCTTTCTCAAATAAATAAATAAGTAGTGTTTTTAAAGAGGGACAGAATGCATTCTGCTTCGTGGGAAGGCTCGGAAGAGGCAGCAGCTAGCCTGTGACGATGATCACCCTGTCCTGGCATGTCCCTTCCCAGGAGCCCAATATGGTGTCTCAGTTGTCACCACCCCACTGCATGTGGAAGAAACAAAGGGAAGTCCTGGCTGGCACCCTGGAAAGCTTTCGGCTGATGTGTGATCCACACACGGAAATAAATTTTCGGTGTTCAGGACAGAGTTGGGCGACGCTATCCACCCACGCCACCACGCCCCAGACCAGAGAGCGCTAGTCCCCTCTGTCAGCCCAGAAAGTCCCTGTAGTCCCATCCCCGTTCATCGCCGCTATCCCAGAGGCCTTGCCACTTTCCTGTTGGGGACACCTGATCCAGGCGGATCTGTCCTAATCCGGCGTCTGCTGTCTCTAAAGCAGAGGTCAGGCCTGGTTGCCATCCCCAAGGCCCTTGACAGGTCACTACCCACCGTCACCCCCAACCCTACAAACATGGGCAGGAAGAAATGCCCGCCAGCCAACTCCAGGGGAAGGGGGCAGAGGGGCGTGGCACACAGGTTCCTGTCAGTCTCTGACCTCAGATGTCTCCCAGCCTACCTGCCTCAAGGGGGACCAGGACAGCCCCAGGCAGCAGGCTGGGAAGATTGCAGAGCAATCCCAGGAAAGGGAGGGGACGGGGGAGCTGTTCCTGCGTGGTCAGAAGTACCACTGGGACGGGACAATCAGCATCTTTGTCTCCTTCTCCCGGGCTGGCGGCAGCCCGTTTCAGTGAGTGGAAGTGGATCTTTCTCCAACAGTTCTACCCGCTGATCGAAATGCCCCTGAAATTGAAGCAGGTGCACCGTCCCCGGGGGTGACTTACCCCTGCTTCCTGGTGTCCCAGCTGGCCACCTTGCTCACAAGCTAAAGTGGCAGAGGACATGGGGGTCTGCAGATAAGCCCAGCCCCCACTCCCTGTCCCTGCCCACTCACAGAGCATCTTTTCCAGAGCAGGAAAGACCCTAGCCATCCGCTGTCACTGTTGGGAAGGGGGGTGTCTCGACACAGATGACTTTTAAACCCTATTTGGTAAAGGAAAAAGACTGTCCCTGCCAAAGCAGCTGATGTCTGTGGGCTGGGAGTCAGTGGCAGGAGGAGCTGCCCTCCACACGGGCCTTCCCGGCACACAAAGCCTTCCTCTGAACTGAGGAGGAGCCCTGAGTGAGCCACGAAGCCACAAATAGCCCTGGAGAGGGGGAGCCCTTTGTCGCTGGTGAGTCGCCTGATGGGAGTCCAGAGGTGGGCGGGAGGCAATTGGGGGCGTCTTGCCGGTAAGGCTCAGGATCCCACAGGCACCACGCTTCTGTCCCAACGGCCCTCTGCCTCCTCTTTGGCGAGTCCCTGGAGCAGGGATCCTAGAAATAAGTCCCAGTCCTATTAGCAGCCGTGCTGCAGGGCTGCGGTCTCAGCGGTGGTCACAATCCGACATCACTCCCCCCACCCCAGCTGTTTGCAGTGGGTGTTTTTGGATGAGAATTCTACCTGGAATTAGCTCCGGAGTTTCGTAGGAAATCTGCCACGTGAATGTCATGAACTGGGTCTGGAGGCTGGTTTCCATGCCCCCATGAGCTAATTCCACTTCTGCTGATTCCTCAAAAGGAGGTTAAGCACCGACTCCCACTCCCGGGCCAAGAGCGCGATGTAATCCGGATGGTTTCCCGTGTGACCTTCACAAGGCAACCGCACGAAGAAAGCCAGGCCAGGGCCCCTCCAGAACGCTGGCAGCCCCGTCCTCGTGCACGACCCTCAGAGCTGACCAGACCCAGAGTCTGCCACCAGGCCTGGGGCTCGCAGCTCCGGCATCTGCCCTTGCTTCCCGGGCCGGAGCCCATGGGGGTGGCTTCTCCCCGGACCGCCTGAATCCCAGTGTCCTAACCCGGCCTCCCTGCTTTCAGAGGACCCGAGACGCAGAGGTGTTAAGTAGCAAGGTCAGGTTCACACAGCAGTTTAGCCGCAGGGCTAAGCTCTTCCCTGAGATCCGTGGGAATCTGCCCGAGATCATTCACACGTGTCGTCAGACCCCAGGCCGCAGGGTTTATAGCTGCCAGGAAGCACAGAGGGTGCTGCCCACCGCCCTCCGCCGGTGCTCTCTGGTCACTTCTAGTCGATCCTAGAATTCTGAAATCCAAAGGTCTGTGGCTTTATGTGCAGGGCTTTTATGCCCTCCGGCCCCCGTGGGCACGCCGCAAAAGGGAAATGTCTGTGCGAGAAGGTGTCGGAAGAAGGGTCCCAGCCACAGGTGCGCCCTACTCCTTCCTCACACAGTCGTGTGTGGCTTGTGGCCTGGGGTCTCCCGGTGCCAGAGCAGCCGCCCCGTCCACACAAGAGCCTCCAGGGACGACCCCAGCCGGGCTGCCCCACCCGCTGTCCCCCGCATCCCGGGATGGGGAACAACGTGCCCCGGGGTTCGTCTCTACCCGGCGTGCTGTCGTCTGCGGAACACGGGCTCGCCCACTGTCTCCCTTGAGTCTCAGAAGAGCCTCAGCGGAAGGCATTTTTATCTGCAGTTTACTGCGAGGACCCGGGGATTTGGAAGTGTCCCCAGGCCACACGGTAAGTAAGTGGCAGAGCCCAGATTCCAACCCCAGCTCTCTGCTTAGCACAAAGGAGATACCGCTGTAGAGAGCGAGGAGGTGCCTTAAAAATGCCGATTTTGAAGTGCTCCCTGTCATCCAGCTCTTGGAGAGGGTCTCTGAGGGGGAGTCTCCAAGGGGGATGGGCAGACCCCACCACCCCTCTTCCCACCCATGCTCTGAACTGAACACCAAATCAGACGGACCAGCCAGTGTGTGGAGAAGCAAAACCTCACCGTGGTCCCGAAGGGCTGGGGCACAGCTTTGTGGAGGAGCCCAGCAGGCTCCCTGCCCCCCACCCCCCGCCCCCCACAGTCTGGGCAGAGAGGAACAAGGGAGGGAGACCCAGTGCCTTCGGCTCATGGCGTGTCCTCTTCTGTCTGCATCATCGTACCGGCAAAGGCGGGCCGAGGGCTGCCCCCTCCTCCCCAGGAGGTCTGCTCCACTGGGGAGGGAGGAGAGCAAGGACAGGAGGCCCGAGCTTTCCATGGAGGGACATCTGTCCCCTGGAAGGAAACGTCAGGAGCAGGCAGTGACAACCCACCCAGACGCCCAGGCCTCCCCGTGATGCAGAGACGACGGCCAGAGCGCTCTGTGAGACTGGACAGGTTTAGAGAACGACGAGATGCCCCGCCCAGGCCAGCGCCCTCTCCGCACGAGGAGGCCTCACCTCTGCCGAGGGCTTTCTCTGTGAGCCCATCGGGCCGGTCAAGAAAGCAGAAGAAGTACCGTCCGCGCTTCAGGGAAAGGCAGTTTCTCCTGGGAATTACGCCTTCTGGGAATGTGGGGTGGGGAGTGTCTGGGGAGTGAAGGTCCAGAGGGAGGGGAGTGGGGAGAAGCAGCAGCAGGGGGGCCGGGGTCCCTGGAGCCGAGGCCAGGAGAGGCCGGCCCCAAGAGGGGCCGCACACGGGTTCTGCCTGGGGGCTGGCCGAGCCCAGCAAAGACGCTGTGTCTGAGCCCCTCCACATGTGGCCGCCAGGGACCCCCGAGAGCCACGGCTCCAGCCGAGTTGCTCCCCCAGGTTGCACACTGGCCAACTCCATCTGCCCGGAGGCAGATTCCAGCCTTCGCAGGAGGGCCCAGCGAGGGGACAAGAGATGCCCCAGCCCCCCAGTTGGGGTGGCAGAGGTAAAGGAGTCTGAATTCCGGGGAATGGAGGGAGTCCATGCCTCTCGGGGGCTGCACAGGACTGGGGAGGGACTGGGGAGGTATGGGACCAGGGAGGGACTGGGGAGGTACCCGACCGGGGAGGAGGGGAGAAACGCAGTGGAGGGCCCAGCATGGACAGAGGCCGAGGGACGCTTCAGGACGGCAGTCAGGCTCTCTCTTCCTTCCCTTTCTGGAGGTCTTTGGGAGTCAAGGCGGCCGAGAAGCACCACAGAGCAGGAGCATGTCGGTCAGGCCAAGGGGAGGAAGTTGGGGTGAGCGGGGGCTGGGGGCAATGCTGGGGGGAAGAGGGCATGCGTGGTGTGTGTCGTGCCGTAAAGGAAAGGCTTTCCTGGGGACAGTGTGGGTAAGTGGGCACGGCCTCGCTCCAGCAGACTCCCCAGGTCCAGAGGGATGCTCCTTTGCTGGCTGCTCCTTCTCAGTGACCAGACTTCTGTCTCAGAGAATCCAGTGTGTCCTGCCCTGGTGCAGCAAGCAGGGCTCTCCAAAGAAACAAAATCAAAATGATGGGTATACACGTGGGGAGAGGTTTGGTTCAAGGAACTGGTCACACAGCTGGGGAAGCTGCAAGCCCCTGATCTGCGGGCTGGCCGGGAGTCTGCAGACCCAAGTCCGTCTGCCGAAGAATTCCCTGTTGCTTAGGGGACACGGGTCTTTTGTTCTGGCAAGGCCTTCAACTGATTGGATGAGGTCCACCACATCATGGAGGCCGTCGGCTTCACTCACTACCCAGGCACCATGGCCCAGTCGACTTGACACGTGAAATAAACAGCCATGTCTGTTCTTTTTTTTTTCTTTTTTTTTTTAAGATTTTATTTATTTATTTATTTGACAGAGAGAGAGAGCGAGATCACAAGTAGGCAGAGAGGCAGGCAGAGAGAGGAGGAAGCAGGCTCCCCGCTGAGCAGAGAGCCCGATGCAGGGCTGGATCCCAGGACCCTGAGATCATGACCTGAGCCGAAGGCAGAGGCTTCAACCCACTGAGCCACCCAGGCGCCCCAGCCATGTCTGTTCTTAAGACCGTGCCCCGAATGTTGGTCTTTGCCAGTCCTGGGCCACAGTCGGGAACCGGCTGTATATCCCAGTGGTAGGATGGTGGGGGTGGGGGTAGCTGCCCTCATTTCTCCCTTAGTGCCCAGTAGGTGGCTGCCTCTGGGCCTCAGAGCCACTCTCAGAGGCCAGACAGCTCAGGAACACCGTGGGGCAGCAGTCTCCCTGGTCCTCACAAGGCAGGCTCACCAGCCCCTTGCGCTCCGACCCAGACTCCTGGCTTCTGACACACCACACGCTGTGAACACCCAGTGCCTTCCCGCACCGCCGACCTCCTATCTGTCCCTGTCTGCCCCCCAGCCACCCCCGTCGCCCTCAGGGGGGCCCAGCGTGCTGTGCAGTCCGCTTAGCTACCTGTCGATATTGATGTCCATCCCCCCGGCCAGACCCTCACCTTCCCAGGGCAGGCCCTGGGGGCCACTCACATCCACTGTTGACCTCACAACCGGGCCCAGAATGGACACACCAACCATGCGTGTTGAATGAACCGTATTCTGTCCTAAGCCTGTCCCATCGAGGCCCAAACCAGGCCGCCCGCTTTCCGTGCACCACCCTCAACCCTGACACAGCAGTCTCATCCTCCTTCCTCGGGGTCAGAAGCCTGACCGGCAGGAGCTGAACACTGAGTGCTGGGCAACCCTGGGGAGAGGCGTCTGTGCTGGTTCACCTGCAAGGGGAGTGAATTTCGGAGCCGTGTCCGGAGCACCGAGTCCTCTCTGCTTGGCCTCCGTCCACACCCGCAGGGCCGGCAGCTCCTGGGCACCAAAGGCCATGTTGCTTACAGGTGCTGCTCACCGGGGCATTGGGGTCTAGAGCTGGGAGTGTGGCCAGGACAGAAAGAAGCTTGTGCCAGACGTCCACCCCTCAGACCCCACTCCCAAGTGCCTCTCCACAGAGAGGGTCCCACTCGGGTCACTGGAGGCCCCAAAACAGTCCAACGGCAGAGTCACAAGAGAGGGCCACCCTGACCCCACGGCCAGCAGCGGGCCCCGGACGGCAGGCCAGAGGCAGACCTCCACATCTCAGCTCTGTTCTGGCTCCACTCACCACCAGACAGACTGTCGCAGAAACACGAGGGGCACAGGCTGCCCCTTGGTCCCTATGTGGGTCCTGGCAGGAGCTCAGGACCACAGCCCAGAGGAACCCTGTGCCTGTGATGGGCCTCTGGGTTCTGGCAAAGAGATGCCCGCAGCCCCAGGTGACCCCTGTGCCCGCTGGTCTGACAGCAGGTGTGGGTACTCAGGTCCTGCCCTGTCTCTTGGCCTTGGTTAACTGAAGATTTGGGATAAAGACATTTGTATCCCGGGGGGGCCTGGAAACCCCCAAGGTGGAGTGTCTTTGGGGACTGTCCATGTTCAGTCAAGGCTGGCCTCTCCGGGGAGCCTGAGGGGCACAGCTGCACAGCGCCGCGGCTGCTGGACTCCCTCCTCCCGCTGAGCTGAGGGATAGCCGTGTGCCCCGGAGAGAAGCTGAGGGAGGAACAAGGTCTGAGATGCAGGACTGGAAGGAAAGGGGTGGGAGTGGTGAGCAGAGACAGGAGCCACACAGAGAGAACACAGCCCTGCGTGCAGGGGGACCCACAGCCCCCCAGGAGCAGGCCAGCCCACGGCCCCTGGGTGCCGTCAAGGACCTCCACCACTCTGGGCCTCCATGTTTTCCTTCATGACCGAGCGGTTTGGGCCAGCGCATCCTTCCCTCTATCACCACTCATCAGAACCCCACAAAGGAAGAGAGGTTTTCCAGAAGGCACCCACGGAGCGGGGAGCATAGGAGAGGGAAAGTCTGCAACCCTGACCTGGGTCTCAGGTCCTGGCTCTGCCTCCTGGGTCCTAGCGGCAGAGGCCCCGTGGGCATGGGGCCGGGGGGCCACGGGGGGACCTCACATGGTGCCTGGCAGTGACCCCCCCCCCCAGAAGAGCCTCACAGCCGGGCTGGGCTGGGTGGCGGCAGAGTGTGGGGGAGGGCAGGGTGAGCAAACTTCACCGGCCCCCAGGACTCCTGGCACAGAAGGCCCACAGGAGCCTCCGGGAAGATCAGATCAGCGTGACCTCCAGGCCCGCAGGGCCGCTGTGCAGGTGGTAGGGGAAAGGGGGGACCCTGCTGGTGGTGGGCACAGGAGCTGAGCTCCAAGGCGGTGAACCCGCCCTGAGCGCCGCTGCCCCCTCTGCATGATTCCAGGTCAACAAGCTGACATCACGCCCCACATCGGCCTGGGTGCCGGGAACCCAAGAGGAACTTTCTCTGCACTGAACCCTGGCCCACCAGGTTCCGAAGGTCATCAGGGACAGAGCCACTCTCCCCGCCCTGCACCTGCCGCCCTCCTCCCCAGCCTCCTCCCCACCCGGCGGAGCAGGAGCGGCTATGGCTGCCGTTCCCTGTCTCATCCTGCCCCCTGCTGTCGGGACCAGACACCAGCCTCTGCCGGGCCAGCGGGACGGCTCTCCCAGCCAGCCACCCTCCCCTCAGCTAGAGCTCGGTACAAGGCACTTCCCCTCCCTGGGGGACAGGGGGCCGCTCCCCTGCAGCTCCCCATGTGGTGGGGAAGTCCCAGCAGGGGCAGGATATCTAATTCCAGAACCAGACGCTACCACCTCCTTGCTATGGGGTCTCGGGCACGTGACCTTGCCTCCTCATGCCTCAGTCTCCCCAGGTGTAGACGGTGCAGGGAGAGACCCCCATATCCAGGGTGCTTCGAAAATCAAACGAGCCGATGCACAGAAGAAGTCTGGAACAGTGCCAGGCACGACGGAACTGCCCTCGCAGCAGGTGTGTGTCACTGTACTCGCGCATCAGTGTGGGGGCTCAGACGCCAGCGTCCCCAGGGTCACCCGACTTGGTTATTCCATCCCCAGTCACCGGGACCTGCTAGGGGCCCAGCTTTGTCCCAGCATGCCCCACCTCTGCCTTAGCCACCGTTGCGTGTGGACACCCCTTCCTCTACAAAAGTGACCCCCCCCGTGCTGGCCAGTAGTTGGGGTGGCTGACGGTGCACAGCTGGGGCCCCACGGCAGGAGAGCTGCCCAAGTCAGAAGGCTCGAGTGTCATGGATGTTCGGACCCGGACCGCCAGGCCTCAGCAGCAGCTTTATCAGAAAGCTGGACGCATCCGACACTGCAAAGTTTAAAAAGCTGGGGAAAGCCCCCATGGAGACTCTTGAGCTGAAAATGTCACCATCTGGACACAGCACGATGCCCTGGGCCAGGTCAAGTGACCGCCAGCTCAGGTGCTACCGGGCACGGAACCAACAAGGGTTTACTGACCTTAAAACACATCGCTTTTAGTGAACAGCAAGGTCGACATCTTCCCTTTGGACACAGAGAAAATCAGTTTGCGGCTGGTGGGGACAGCTGGCCTCCGGGGGGACATAAGGGGCGTCGCTGTGGGCTGGGTGGGCAGAAGAGCCTCGCTTGGGTCCCGGCGGGGGCTGGGGAGGGGCAGGGCTGTGCTCCCCCACAGCCCGGGGACCGGGGACCATCACGTCAGCGAGCCGGCGGGAGCTGTGGTACAGCTCACTGCGGTTTGGCAGCCCCTGGGCTTTCGCTGGCCTCACCACGGAGCAGCGCAAATATTAAAACATCGTTATCTGTGTGCCTCTCCGCTGGAAGATTGCGTCCTCGCAGCAACAGAATCAAAAATTTTTAGCAAATTAAAAAATTATTCAAAAGAACATTTCTCTCTCACCAAGAAAAAGGCAGGGTGCCTCTCATTTTCCTGAGAGGAAAAATGTTCTATAAAACCTTCCCCCTTTGTAATCAGGTGCACACAATGGGCATTAGTTCCAGGGAATTCAGCAGAAATCGAGAGAAAAGAGATAAGAAAGGTCCAACCAGCCTATGGTGGTGAGGGGAGGGGGGGAGTTACAGGCCCACCGGGACACTGTAGTTCATCTTCTCCGTGGGGAAGAGGCTTTTCCTCTGGTCTTTGTCCCCCACTTCTGGACAGTCCCCTCTACAATGTCCTGCCTTCCTGGAGGCCTTGGGTCGCCCTGGGCAACCCAACAGCGTGATGCAGAGCAGTGGGCTCAGCGTAGGGCTGACTGTGCCGGAGACACCAGCCCTGAGATGTAGGGTGGGGCTTCGGGTCCCGGGTGCCCATCACCGGGAGACTGAGACCAGCAACACGGGCGACCAACCAGTCAATGATCAGTGATCGCTCACCGACCACAGCTCTGTGAGGCAGCCCTGACGCATGAGCCTGTGGGGCAGTGAGGCTCCGGAGGGCTTCCTGGAAGCAATCCTTCCTGTGTGTTGTCACAGAGCAACGCTGACGGTGACAGGTCCTGACCCCGCGGGAGGGGACAATGGGAACACACTCTGGGCACTTGCCAGGAGTCTGCGGATGCGTCTCTTCCTTGGGCTGAGGTCAGTCTGTGTCCTTTCCCTGTCCTTTCCTTGTGACAGCCCTTGGGGAATTCTGTGACTCCTTCTAGAGAATCAAGCCAACCTGAGGGTAGTCTTGGGGACCCCCAAGTTTGCAGCTGAAGTGAGGTCTTGTGGGGACTGCGTCCTTTAACTTTGAATCTAACTCATGCCGTGTGTGTGAGCGAGACAGACAGCCAGAGCAAGAGGACAGAGGATGAGTCTCGGTCCCCCAACCCCTTGTCCGGAACGACCGCGTCTTCTGGAATACCGAAGTTCTATCCCCGTCCTGGGACTGGCAGATTCAAGGGAAAAGATTATCCCCACCTTTTCACCTCTAAACTCATGCCAACTGCGTTAGTTTGAAAATGTCCAAGAATTCCAGATGGTTCAGTCATAAAACCCTCGACAAGGTACAAACCTTGTTAGCCGCTCCCCGTCCGTGAGCCAACAACCCCACGAACCCAGAGACACGTGTGGAGACCAGATAACAAAGCGGCCCCGCCTCCCGCTCTGTGCCCGGACGGCGACACGACACGGCGGCTGGAGCACACAGAGCAGAAGCGCCCCTTCGCGCCGCTGGGAGGGAGCCGGGAGGAATCCAGCCTTGGCAGCTGCACGGCCCGACACGCAAGGTTGCCTCGCTGACATTGGCTCGCACCTGCTAGCACCTGCTAGCTGCTGCGAACGAGGACGCAGGTAACCTCCCTACGCCGCTTCAACATTCGTACGGTGTCATTCGTCTGGCATTTAGCTGCCTCAAAACGCGCTGACCCGAATCTGTTCTCTCCAGTCCCACGTCCTGGAAGGCAGGACTGGGCACGGGAATGGTGTGAATTCTGTGTGGTTGAAAGGCCACGAGCAGGAAGGGCTTCTTGCACGGCCGGGCCCTCCGGGGGCGGCACTTCTGCCGTCCTGAGCTTCTCCCCCTGCCTGCCCTCTGGCTGCCCTTGCTTCATCCCCTGATCTGACAGCCATGGTGGGCGGTACCTGATGCCATCTCTGCAGACCAGAGGAAGCTCACTCACTGATTTGGAATGTGATGGAATTCGGGTGCTCGAGGCCACCGCCAGACACTGACCTACTAGACTCATGGTCAGCTGTTCCTGGTGCTGCTGGGTCCATGCCCTGCCAGAATGTGATATCAGTGCGACATAGCGGGGACCCCACTGGGCCTTCTCCCGGGTGGGTGGTGGTGGAGTCCTACCAGCGCTCGGGATTGGTTGCCTGGAGCTCAGACCTTTCCAACAGAAGTCATCCCTGAGCAGCCACGGACCACCACGTGGCCACAGAGGGGAAAACCACCACCAATTAGCGATCATCCCATTTGTGGACAAATTTCATTCTTTGGCAGCTGTCCCCAACGTGTCGCTGATGCTTAGCCAAATGAACCAAAAAGGCAATGGGACACGGAAGCATTTGTGTGTGGGAGGCAGAGACAAGCCCGCCGCGAGCTCCTGATTCACACATCTCGGCTCCACATCCCAAACCTCGCTTGGCAGTTAATATGTTCATGAGCTGATTTCCACCATCGCCACCCTGCTTGCTGGAGGGCAAGGCAGCTCTCGAAATGGGGCTTTGTGTTTTTCTTCCCGCCTGCCCAAAGGTTCTCATAAAAAGGCATTTTCCTCATCTCACTGGAAATTTAGCCTTTTCCAGGCTCTGCAAATCCCAGGCTCTTTATTCAAATACATTGTAACTGCGGGTCCCCTCCCCCCACACACATATACACACCGCGTGCAGCAAGCCACTGGAAACTTCCAGGCCAGGGGGATGTTGGGGTTCATGGTCTGAACGTTCCACGGGGACGGCAGCTCGTGTGCACCCCATAGGAGTGTTTTCTGTGCATCTCTGTGTTGTCAGAGCAAACTAGCACACTTCTCTGCCACTTTACGAGGGTTTCTGTCTGTCCCAGACCGCAGCCGCCCCCCTCCCCTTAGCAAAGAGCGCCCACAGCTTCCCAAGGCCAGGGCCCCAGCGGTGGGCCCGCCATGCTTCTCACGGTGCCGAGGCCCACACGAAGGGCTCCGTCAGTGTTTCCTGAATGAAACGAGTGTACGGGGTAGCAGTCACGATGTGCCAAGGAGTTGTAAGGCGACATTCCTGGCTGATTCCAGCCGATTTTCCCTGGCCCAATGTTGGGGGAATGTGGAGGCATCGTAAGGATTCTCCTCATGCACATTTATATCCGACTCCTTCCCAAAATGACTTTGAGCTGCTATCAATAATAGAAGAGCTGTGGGGTTTTTAGGACACACACCTAATTGCAGAAAAGACAGAAGGCAAGAATTGAAACCAAGTGGATGGGAAAAACAGTGTCAAGAAATGCTGAGTAAGGACCCCTGGGGGGGTGAGGGTGCTCTCCCCAGGTGACCACAGCAGTGAGCATGGAGGGCACCAGATCCCTGGTCTGCGAGGAGCCAGAGGAGAAGCTGGCCCCGGATGACGACCTTCCGTTGACCGTGAACTTACTGAAGCATGAGCACGTGTGATCACCCACGCGGCCACACGCCTCCCAGCAGGGTGTGGGAGTCGCCACAGAACACGGCCAATTGTTCCCAAACATTTTAATGCCACAAACTGTTTGGTTAGCCTGCAAAGTGAGCTACAAAGATCCCAACCGTGCTGAGCTCGGGGAGAGCCCTGTGAAGGGGCAGCATCAGGCTGCACCAGGCCCCCCACCCCCCACAGCCCTCACCCCTGCACAGGTACGTGCACGTGTCCCTTCCGCGTCCTGCTCCAGCTCTGTGTGCACACGTGCTCTGCAAGCCGCCTCCTCCAGGAAGCTCTTCTCACCTAACCTAACTGTGCAGGAACCCCTTCCTGCTCAACACTGGCTGTGGGCCCTCGGCCCTCCGGAAGCCCGGGGCACTGGAAGCCCGGGGCACTTCCCGGCGCCCGCAGCAGGAGCTCCCCCTGCCTCTCTCACGCCTTCTGTGGATTGGAGCCGCACACCCTCCTTGCCCCCAGCCGGGCCCCAGCGAATCTGTGTGGAACCAGCCCACGTGAGGAGCGGAGCTACCTCACCAGCAGAGGCTGAGCTCGTCCAGACACGGACGCTGAGAAACCAGGCTGCGAACTTTCCCTTTCTTTTATTTTTCTCATCAATGCTTCCACATATCGTGTCCCTTTCATAAGCAGACCTGTTTTCCAGAGCAGTGTAGGCTCACAGCAAAACGGAGGAGATACTCAGATCTCTCCACGTCCCCTGTCCCCCTGCTACCACTCAGCCTCCCCCACTACCGACACCCGCCCAGCGCAGGATGGATGTGATGGTCGATGAACCTATATTCACAAGTCGTCATCCCCCAGCGTCCACAGTCCACGCCGCGGTGCGTTTTCAGTGGCGTCTGTCCCATGGGTTTGGACAAAAACAGAAATTGCTCACCCAGAGTCGCTTCACTGCCCTGAAGGTCCCGTGTCCTCAGCTCATCCGCCCACTGCGCCCATCCCCGGGGAACACCGACCCAGGTGCCCTGTCTAGGTTTGCCTTTTCCAGAACATCCCCGGCTGGAGTCCTCTGATGGGCTCCTTTCTCTTAGCGCAACGTGTTCGCGGTTCCTTCCCGTCTCTCCGTGGCTCGATGGCTCGTGCCTTTTTAGCACTAAATAATATTCCGTTGTCTGGACGGACCATTTTCTTTATCCACTCGCCTTTTCTAAAGGACATCTTGGTAGCTTCCAAGTTTTAGCAATTACAAATAAGGCTGGGAGCAACGTGCTGGTGCAGGCTTTCACGCGGACCTGAGGGAGCGTGACTGTGGATCCCATGGTAAGAAGGTGCCCCGTTCTGTAAGAAACCACCGGCCTGTCTTCCAAAGCGGCCACGCCATGTTGGATCCCACCAGCAGTGAGAGAGTTCCTGCTGCTCCACATTCTTCTGTGACCTTTTCCGCTTGTGGTTTTCCCTCACTTTTTAGGAAAACTATTCTGTTTTTTAACCATAAAGGGTCAGCATGTAAGAAACGATCCTTCATCACACAGGCCACCCTCTGTGGGTAAGGAGACACGCTCCAGGCCAGAAGGGCCCCGGCTAACGAAACCACCGACTTAAACAATTGAAAATTCTCTCCAACTGTCTCACCAGACCTGCAGTGTTTGTGGAAGGCAAACACTGAGCTGTGAACATAGCAGAGTGTTTGGGCGGTGAGCTTGGGTTATGGGTGAGAATACAGTTTCCTCCCAATCTTCAGTCCGCAACTCCCTCCTATGCATTCTTCCCGCCAGCCGTCCCTCCAACAAATATTTGCTGAGCACCTGGCAGCACGTCCCGGGCGCTAAGCCGGGCTCTGGGGCCATGGTTGTGAGCTAAGCACAAGCCTCGGCTTCCAGGACCTAGAAGGCAGGGGCACAGCTAGTCTGGAAGAGGGAAAGGAAGCACATGGGAGGAGGGAGAGAATCCAAGAGCCTCTTCTGCAGCAGCTCTGGGCTTCCCGCCTCGCCGGGAGGGACGGCCTTGGCCCAGGCGGGGGCTCCTGCTGGCTTCCTCCCGCTGGACCTGAAAGGGGCTTCATCCTGGAGGGAAGCAATGACCCTGAATAATTCCCGCTGTCACTTCCTACAATGAGCCTTATCGGACCCTGCACCCCCATGCGCTCTCTCCCTGAGCGCCCATCCCCCCACTGCCTCCACCCCCACCCCCAGCTGGACTACAAACATGACAAAGGCAGGTGCACCACCACTGTAACGCTGGCCTAGCTCAGTCCCGGGCACACAGCAGGAGCTCAGCAAACACTGAATGAGGGAGTGGGCAAGCAGGAGGGAAGAGAGGCGAGCTGCAGGCAAAGCAGAAGGCTAACTAAAGCTGTGGGGAGGAGACGCAGCGTGTGGGCTGCGGGAGATGGCTGCTGATGCCCCTCCCCGCAAGGACCCCCAGTTCAGGCTGATCTGAGGTTTCAGTGGGGATTAGCCAGGGAGATGGATGGGGGCCGGGGAAAGCGGGCTTTCCAAGCAGAAGGCACAGCGCAGGGCCAGGTGGGGAAGGGGACCCGCTGCACTCTGGGAGCCAGGAGGGGAGCAGTGGGAGCAGCAGAAGGCAAGGGGCAAGGGCAGCCGGGCTGGATGGGTCTGGAGGAAGGCCGTGGTGGGCACCTCACCTACGACACCTTCATTTAGCGAACATTCCCGGAGCTCCTGCTGTGTGCTGGGCCTTCCAGGCCATGTGACGTCTGGTTCTTGATCCTAGAAGCAGTGAGGCAGCCCCTGGAGGGGGTCAGGCCACCACTGGTGAGTGACCAGTCCGTTGCTGTGGGCTGTGTGGGCAAGAGGAGAAGGGGACCAGCCGTGCAGTCTAGAATTACCAGGAATGGTCATTGATCGGAGACAGACATGGAAGGAGGGTTAGTTGACGGGGAGGCCCTGGGCATCAGGCCGGAGCAGCTGGGGGGCTAGAAACACCGTTCACACAACCGGCGGGTAGACAGGGCACCTTTGCAACCAGAGTTGAAGCCCTTGGGAAGGCTGAACTCCAGAGCCACCCAGTTCTCCGGCCTGTCCGAGTCAGGCGTGCCCAAGCAGGGGGCCCAGCATCCGCTGACGCCAGAGCAACTGGAGAGCCAGAAACTGGCCGGTGGCCGTCAAGTGCCAACTGATGAGAAGTGGAGTTCTGAAGGGCTCCGGAATTAAAGCACGGAACCCAGCTTATTAGGAAACCAGTCTCAGCAGAAGTGGGACAGGCGAGGTGTTTAACAGGCTTGGCCTTGGGTTTCCCTCCAGCGGCTGCCGGTGATTAGATTAGTTTCCTTTCCAAACGGACTTTCCTGCCAGGCCCCATTTGTCTTCTCCCTTCCACACAGGCGGTGGGAAATAAGGCCGCGGGCAACACAGCCCTGGGAAGGGAGAAGGATCCAGCGGGCCGCCGAGCAGACGAGCGCGCGTGAGCGTGCACACCAGCCCGGTGCATGTCTTCCCTCGTGGCCGGAACCAGAGCAGCGCGGCCTCCCGGAAGGGGCTCCGGCTGGTCTGCGCGGCAGAGGAGCGGGCGGGATCCCCATCCAGCGCGTTCGCAGGCTCGGAGGGAGTCGATCTGCGGGAGCAGCGAACATGGACGCTTCCGCAGGAGGGTACGAGTCACCGTCTGCCGGGGAACGACGCACACGGGCACGCTCAGATGGGCCACGGGGCCGAAGCTCAACACAGGTCACGGTTCAGCCTTTCACAGCTGAACTGGAGAATCTAGTGCATCTGACAAAACCGCCTGATCTAAACGTTCTCACCTGCAAAAACAGGCCTAACACCGCTCTACTGATTGCAAAGCCCTCCTGTGGCTTGGGGCTGCCACGGTGCGGAGCCGCGGGGTGGGGGGGCGGCTGCTGTCTCTCAGTCCTGATGTGTGAGAGGACAGGGCTGGTGTCCCTCAGTCCTGGGGGCGTACTGAGGGGCTAGAGGGCAGGGCTGGTGTCCTTCAGCCGGGGCTGGGGCGGGGCTGGGGGAGGGGTCCTAGACCCCGGAGCTGGGGGCCTGGCGTGCTTAAAGGCAAGGCTGGATTTCATGTTTTTAAAACTCTCAAAGGCGGCCACTGGCTTTAACGCAGGGTCCCTGAGGTGCCAGGAGCCGGGACACTGGAGAGGGGAGCGGGCGCCGCCGGGCCGTCACCCCGTGCTGGAAGGGCTGAGCCCCGGGGAGGAAGGGCCCTCCGAGGGCGGCCTGCGGTCCACCTCCGCTGGGAGACAAGCCGGGCGGGGTCGGAGCAGGACCACGCGGGGACTCGCCGGCCCCCAGGCCAAGCGCACTACGGCAAAGTCGCGACGCTCGCACACCGGGGACCAGAGCCTGGAAACCGACCTCCGCCGCGGGCCTCCGGTGAACAAGCACTTCCCGCCTTCCCCCGGACACGTGGCCGGCGCTTCCAGATGCCCCTCACAAACATGGCCGCCGCCCCGTCTAACCCCGATGACCGCTGAGGCCGTCCGGCGGATGCCCCTCACAAACATGGCCGCCGCCCCGTCCGCTGCGCGCGGCGCGGACTTTGTTGGGTCACGTGCAGGGGACGCCGGGCTGTGATTGGTCCACCCTCTGGTGGCGTCGGACCCCGGGGTGCGGGCCGTGGGCCGCGGGTCGCTGGGTCGCCGCTGCTTTGAGAAGCGTTAGGCCGGGACGTGGGGACTCGGGGCGGTGCTGGGGGCGGCATCACGCCGCTCACACCCATGAGGAGCCGGAAGGTGAGGGGCCGAGGCCGGGGGGGGAGCTGCGCCGAAGAGGCTGGGGCTCCGTCCACCCATCGTCTGGGGAGCTAAGGAGTGACCGCAGTGCGCCCAGGGCCGAGGGGCGGCACCCGCTCGGCCGCCTCGGGGTAGGGGCTTCCAGACCACGCCGCCGGGGGAGCTGGGGTATCCTGGTCACGCCCACCCCCACCCCCCCGGGTACAGTGCAGCCTGATCACTGCCCGGGATGGGGGGGGGGTCCCAGAGCGCCCCCCGGGGGGGCGGGGCATCCCGGGTCACGCCCTCGGTGTAGGGGGCTCCCAGACCACGCTGGGGGGGGCGGGGGAAGGGAGCATCCTGGGTCACGCCCCCCTCCCCACCCACGGGTAAGGGGCTCCCGGATCACGGCCTGCGAGGCGGGCATCCTGGGTCACGCCCCCGGACAGAGGGCCGCCAGGTCCCAACCCAGGAAAGGGTCCAGAACCGTTCTGGACCCCGGGAACCGCTGCCATTACCGAAGCCCTTGGTTTTCGTCTAGGCGGCCGTCAGCTCGGGGGACGCGTGGGGTGGGAGGGCACTGGCCAGGGCGCCGGTTCCCGCACTGGGGACCCCGCGGGGCTCCGCCGCTGGTTGTTGGGGTGCGGGGGGTGTTTCACCAACTTGACATCCTTTTACGGAGTTGCTGGGCCCGTTCGCAGAGTTCCTGACGGGCTGGGATGCACGCGTGCCCTTCTGCTTCTGTGGTCTTTAAGCTCGTCTGCTTTCTTCTATTCTTGTTTAAAGGTCTTGAAGTGGATACTTTGTAATGCAGCATTTTAGTGACTCATTCGCTATTGTTTAACATTTTGTTCCCAGCGGTTGCTCTGGTCTCTGCCATACGCATTGTAACAGTGGAATCCGCCGCAGGTCTGTGGCCGCCTGGTCCTAGTGGGATGTACACCTTTATTCCCTTGGCCCGCTGTCTCGGGGTCGTACACCTGTTCCCTCTGAGTGTTGGAAGCCGCAGTCCTGCCGGGTTCTCTGTCCCCTGCTGGCATTTCCTCAGCCAGTGCAGCCGGATCCCGCCCTTCATGCTGGTGCTGCCAGAGCACATCCCTTTATGCATGTCTACAGCTGCTTTCTACACCAGTTAAGAGAGGAGTACATACGCCCGAAAACGGGGTTCTGCAGGGACGGAATGACCTCCCCGGTGCTCACTCACCAGGGATCACGGAATGTCCTTTAGTACTCCTTGTAAGACGTGGCTGCTGGCCGCAGGTCCCCCCCGCTGACCTGGCAGTGCCTGTCCCGCTGTCGTTCTTAAAGGATGGCTTTGCTCAGTGCGGGATTCTTGGTTGGGGATTTTTTCTTAGAGATCCTGGAGTTGTGTGACTGTATCCACTGATTCTGCCAAGTTAGTGACGTATTTATGGAGCTCCCTGCTAAGGGAGGGTCATTCTCCGCGGCTGTCTTCAAGATGTCTTTGGTCCCTGGCTTTCAGGACTTAGCGCCATGTGCGTTTGCGGACCTCGCTGCATTTCTTCTATTGGGAACAGAGTCCTTTGAGATTCCTGTTGTGTTGGTCGCTATTTTTCAATAAATTTGGGAAGCTTCGGCCGTTATTTCTCTGTCTTTTCTGCTCCTTTCCGTCCTGGTACTCCCATTACACGTATGTTGGTGCACTTCCGTGTGTCCAGGGTTTTCTCGAAGGCTTCCTTTTTCACTCTCTTTTCTCTCTGTCCAGTTCTTTACTTGTGCTTTCTCGTAGCTCTTGAACAGGCCCCAAATGGCCACTTTTAAGTCTTTTTCTGACTTCCGGCCACTCTCGCAGGCTCTTCTGTCACTGGCTTTATTCCAGGGTACGGGTCTGCTCTCCAGTTTCCTTGCATGACTTTTTGTCAAATCTGGGCATGTCAGGTAATGTAGCAATTCTGGGTTCCCCTCCGCTTGTTACTGTTGGTAGGCGTTTGTTTGCCTAGTGATTGGGCAGATGCTTCTGTTGGGCGCTCTATTCCCCTCTCCCCAGTGATGGTCAGTCCACTGCCCAGGCAGCACCTTCACCCTGGGGGGCTCTCCTGCTGCTCACAGACCACTGGCGCTTAAACTCCCATTAAATGCCATTGGATTGCTCAGTTTGCCACAGTCGCCTGGGGCCTAACTTGCTCTGCAAACTAATCCGGTGGCGGCTTTGAAGGCTGAGGCCTGGCTTCCGAGTCGTGTTTGGTGCTTGCTCCGACCCCAGGAGGGCTCCTCCGACTGCGGGATTCCCCGCTTCTCACCTGCGGACTGTCTGGCCTGAAGTTTATCTTGGTTCTGTCATAGCTGCCTTTCTTCCACATCCTCTGCTGTTCCTGAGAGCTCCCTAAGGCCTTTCCATACTCCTGCAGAGGAAGTCCGTTCTGAGGGGAGAGACAAGAGCCCTCTGTTGTAACGCCTGCCTCTCCTGCGGGCAAAGTCTCAGAGTCAAATGCTCCGTCTAGGGACCGTGACAGGCTTCACTGCAAGACACCTGTGTCACACCCAGAGTGCTCTCAGAGAAGCGGCTGTGCAGCAGCCCGAGACCCCCTGGGCCTGCTTCTCCAGGCCTGGAACCACCTCCACAAGCAGGGCAAGGGTGAGGGGGCCCCAGTCTTCTTAGTGCTCTGCCCAGGCTGTCCCACAGCTGTGGTCTGGGCAGAAGGAAGCCCCCTCTTCTCAGCCACACACACACACACACACCCAGGTCTCAGCGTGGGAACAGGTAGGATGAGGACAGAATCAGAAAGGCTGACATCCCGCTCCAGGTGGGAGGAAACCTCTCTGTCCGGGAGTGGGTGGGCGCCCCGTGTCCTCGGCCGTGGGGTCTAGAGTTCACACACCGCTGAGTTTTGCAGGTGGTCCTGAGTGAGTGTTCCTTCATTTGCTCTTTGCCCATTTCCAAAAGGTTTAAATGGTTTTCATACTTTCTGCCAGTTTTATAGGGGTCAGCGGGGTTCCTCATGCGGTCTTGCCCTTTTGGGAAACCACATTTTTGCCTTTGACGTCCATTTTTAACCAGTCTGCCTGGAAGGTGGAAGACGTCAACAGCGGGAAGTTTTTCCTTTGGGGATTAAGTGGAAGCAGCCGGCCCTCCAAAGCAGAAGAAACTGCTAGATGCTTGACGTGCGGGAGCGGGCCTTGGGGGTTCCGCCCGAGACAACTAAACCATCATGCGCCCAGTGTGGCTGCAGCTGTCGGGTGGATGACGGGTGGCACTAGAACCACCACAGCTCCGGAGCGTTGGCCTGGACCCACCAAGGGTGTGTCTTCGGGGGCCTAGAAAGTCGAAGATGAACCCGCCTACCCAGGGAGCCTGGTGCCCCGTAAGACAACAGTCCCTGCCTTGGAGATGAAGACAGAAGGCCTCTAGAAGCGCACGGCCTCAGAGAAGAGCCAGGACGCCCCCCAGCCCTGCTCAGCCCCCGCGGAGCTGCTGAGCAGCTTCAAGCGGCAGCTCTTGGAGCTCCTGTGAGCGCTGTGCGCAATGACGCAGGGCAAAGAAGACTTTAGGCCACACAGCACTTGGCTGACCTCACACAGGCTCCTCCACGGAGCCATCCTCTTCTTAAAGCTGCTCCTTGGAAGCCGTTGAAGCAGCAGGCACAGCGCCTGCTACGTCAGTACTCGGTGACACTCGGTGACAGCAGTAGCTGTCCTCAGGGCCATTCGTCCGTCTGTCCGCCCCCCACTGCACCCAGCCAGGCACAGTCATGTGGGAAAGTGTTAAAAGGACTTGTAACAGAAGAGAAGACAGTGGCCTGGGATGGACATGGCCCTTCCCTCCCAGGGGGAGAGGGCTCTGGGCGGTGTGCTGGTACAGGACCGGTGGGGGGGGGTTCCAGAGCCTCTGCTGGCTCCGCTCCCCGCGTGTGGCTGCACCCCCACGGCTGCCGGCCTTCAGCAAACATGCTCTTGGCCCAGTGCTCCTGCGGGCCCAGGCCCTATACCTGGTCCAGAGCTCTTTGCTCCTACTGTGCGCACAGCTGGGAGGGTACCTGTCTTTCCGTAGGCCGCTGCCTTTCCTTTTCCTTGCATTTGAACGCTCTCTGGGACCGCTCCTGCTGTCTCACAGCCTGGGTGAGCTGCCATCTCCCAGGGCCTCTGGAAAGCCATGGCTGCTGGGGCGGGGGTGGGTAGGACAGCGCGGTAGAGGCTCTACGCTGGCCTTTGATGAGTCTCTGCTGTGGAGCCTGCCACCCTCGACCCAGCCCCAGGGCCTGCGTATCTGGGGCCTGCTGGGACGTGAGCCCACGGGTCTCCCACCCGCATGCCCACGGGTCCTCGCCCACTGCTGTGCGACAAACCTTTACTGTCAGGTTTCAAGCTGAGCTTCAAACGGATCCTCTTCTCCCTACATTTGGTTTCCGTTCCAGAATGGAAAAAGGAATGAGTGAAAAACTGGTGAAACTCAAGGCAGGTGTGTGGTTTAGGGAGCAGGGAGGGCTGCACCAAGGCGACCTGGTTTGGCCAGAGGCACGTGGGTTCTCAGTTTTTACTGTTTTGGGTCATTCCTTCCTTGTCGTTAGGAGACTGCGCCGCATTCAGAGTAAACCGGACACAGACTGCTAAGTCGGTAACATTAGCCAGAATCTAACTGCTTTAAACCAGCAGAGTGGGGCTGTTTCCACCTCTACAGTGAGTGCGGGGGGCGTGGGGGGTGGCTTTGTTTTTCCTGTCCCCTTTTACGGAGAACTTGTACACCGTGTAAAAGTTGGAGAACCTTCTGAGAGAGGGCATGTGTGCTTCTGAACACATCTGAAGCTGACTTCATGCCGACGAACTCCCAAGTGCAGGTAACTCCACGTGCGTGCCGTGAAGGAGACACACCGCCCCGAGCTTCCAAGACGGTAGCGAAGAACAGATGTGCGTCGTCTTTTTTTTTTTTTTTTTTTTGGAGATTGATTTATTTGACAGAGCGAGATAGCACAAGCAGGCAGAGAGGCAGGGGAGTGGGTGGGGGTGGGGAGAAGCAGGCTCCCCGCCGAGCAGAGAGCCCGATGTGGGGCTCGATCCCAGGACCCCGAGACCATGACCTGAGCCGAAGGCAGAGGCTCAATCCACCGAGCCCCCCAGGCGCGCCGGAACAGATGTGCGTCTTAAGCCGGGAACAGTTTTGTCTGTTTGCACACGGCCCCAGGTGTCTTTCCAGGAAGAGGAGGAGACGGGGCGGGAGGGACCCTGCAGCAGTTTCTTCGGGCGGGGACGCCCTGTGCCGGGGCTCACGTCCCCAAGAGCGCTGACTGACGCTGTGGCCCCTGCTCTAGCTCGCAGGCGCCGTGCGGTCCTCTGCGCGCCTCGGAGCCCGCCGCTGCTCAGCCAGGTTGGCCTCTGCCCGGGACGCCGGCCCCGCCACGTCTGCCGGGACGCTATGCCAGGTGAGCCTTGCCGGCACAGAGACGCCGCGACTTCACTGGGGTCCGTTCCCGTACAAAACATTGGACCTGAGTGTGTCGGAAAGAGCGGGGTTGCTCACCCCGCAGAGGGGCTTCGAGCGCTGTGATCACTGTCCGAGAACGCTGTGCTCTGTGGGCCGGGGCCGTGTCCTTGGAGCGCTCCCCCGGCGGGGGACACACGGGGCTCACGCTCCGTCCCCACACACCCTTCTTCCAGTCACTCTGTGAACTCAGCCTTGCAGCCTTCCCCTGAGGTCGCCTGAGCTGGGCTGGCACAGGGCCACGCCCCATCCCCCCTGCAGTCTTGGGGAGCAGGCTTTGCCCTGTAGCCCTGGTGCCCAGAGTGGCTGGAAGGCCAACCTCCCCCACATCCCGCTCAGGGGTCTGGCTGGGACTCGGTCTGACGCCCGCAGCTAACGCGGTTCCGCTTTGAGAGCTGCTCTAAAGACTGTGACGTCCCTTTAGTGGCATTTGCGAGCCCCTGCTCTGTCCTAGAACGCCTTCATGTGGCTTACATCCTAGCAGGCGTGCGTGGGAACTGGAGATCTGTTGGCATTTTATGATCCGTCCACACCTGCTTTGGAAGTTCCCTCGGGCACTCCCAAGGCCCGCGGGTGAGCCGGCAGGGATGGGAGTGGTGGCCGGTGTGTGTACGTCTTTCCCAGCCACCGGTTTAAATTCCGTGCCTTTGGAGGCGGTGACCTAATCCTGTCCTCCAGGGTGTGGCAACAGCATCTGGATTGTTCAGGAACGCTAGCCTCTGGGACAGAGACGTTCTTGATTGTCTCCCTGCCCGGTAATCCTAGATGTGTCTGGTTTCCTCCTACACTTTTCTGTTGACAGGCCTCGTCACACAAAGCTGCGGACAGGCGAATTTCCAAGAAGTTCAAGTATGACAAAGGTCATCTCGTGAAATCAGAATTACAGAAACTTGTCCCGAAGGGTGAAAGCCTTGGGCTGCCCAAGATCCCCCCCAGGAGCCCTTGTAAGGATGAGTCTCTGGGGCTCGCTGAAGACCAGGGGCTGCCTCCGGGAAAGGGAGCTGGGGCTCCTGCCCAGCCCACGGCCACGGGGCCCCCCCTCGGGGCCCGCACAGCCGTGGGCGACACCGGCCCCGCAGAGACTGAGGACGGCCTGTGCCTGCCCACACCCGGGGTCCTTCCAGGAGAGGAGCCTCACGGCAGCCACGCCACACGGGGCGGGTTGGTGGAGCAGGCGCCGAGGCCCCCGCTACAGACGGACGACAGCGTCTTTCTGGACGAGGACAGCAATCAGCCCATGCCCGTGGGCCGGTTCTTCGGAAACGTGGAGCTCATGCAAGTAAGATGGGCGCCCCCGCGCAGGCTGCACACTGGGTCAGCTCACGGCCTGCTTGTGGCACTGCCTCAGGACAGGCCCCATTCCCCACAAGGAGGAGATACGCAGGCCACCTGGGAGCAGCCCCTCCCTGTCCTGAGCAGGGGATCCTTGCCAGGGCGCAGCCTCTGCTGGGAGGCCTCTCCTTCCTTGCTGGGCCATCGGGGTGGGGGTTGGTGCGGACTCTGGGCCTCCCCCCTCGGTCATGGGAGGGGAGCAGCCACCCCCCCGCACACTTGCTGGCTGTCCTCTTCCCTAGGATCAGCTGGGGTGGGGGGGCGAGCCCTCCCCTGGGATGCTCACCAGTGCGGTGGGCTGGCGGTGGCTAAGATGACTGTTCTCTCCCTCCAAGGACCTTCCCCCAGCGTCTTCGTCTTGTCCTTCGATGAGCAGACGGGAATTCAGGAAAATGCATTTCAGAGCCAAAGATGATGAAGACGACGACGACGGTGCCGAAATGTAGGGAATAAAGTACACAGCAGTTCCTTGCATATTTAATACCATTAGTAGTTTTGACAGTTTAGCAAGTGACGAGATTTTTATCAAGTGTCTCCCAAGAAAATGTGTTCTTAGCCAGATGCTGAAATGGACCCATGAAGGTCCTTGGGCAGGACACCAGGTGCCTAGAGCGTCGACACTCGTGACCCGGAGCCGTCTCTCAGACTGGCCTCCGCTGCTCCACACGTTTTCTGGAGTCTGCGGCCGCGCCAACGGTGCGAGCCCCTGAGCCGCCCAGGGGTCCGTGGGAGAGACCGTTCCGAAGAAAACGCCTCCCTCGGCTCTCTGGCTTTGCTAAGAATTGAGCTTGTTTTCCATCATCAGAAGCGGATCATTCTTGTGATTGAGTCAGTGCCAGTTCTTGAAGAACTCTCCTTTTTTTCTGTACATGGCGCTGCTGTTTACCTCGGAAACTTGCAAAGTACATATAAGGGAGAAATAAAATATATTTTGAAAATATTTTTAAAGACATCTTTGTTCCTAAAACCCTACTCCTTTCTAAAATGTCTGAGAGCCAAGTGGAGGACACGAATCCTTTCCTGTCTTCCGGGTGTCGGGCTGGGTTGGCCTTTGTGCCTGCTCACTGTGGGGAGGGGACACCAGTGAGTGGAGAGCTGAGGCCACTGGCTAGAAGGGACGCGGCGCGCGCACACACACCCCTGTGTAGACCGAGGGATTCCTGAGACCGCCGCGGTGAGCCACACAGTCCTCACCCCGTGTGGCGATGAGGCCCGATGTCCCCAAGGGCTGTGGCCTCCCTCCGTGGTGTAACCAGTTTCAGAGATTACAGAGCACTGGGGAGGTAACAGCAGGGAGCCCGGGTCCCCAGTGACCAACACAAGGAGAGAAGCTGCCTCCAGCTCGGGAAGACGGGGACCAAACGGCTCAACGCGCAACATCTCCTCTGGAGCTGCGCCCGCACCCTGGTCTCTCACTCGTGGTTCTAGTTACCCACGCTCCACCGCCAGGCGGAAGCCAGGGTCCTCCTGGGACGCGTCGTCAGAAGATCCAAAGCAGCCCAACACTGTCGCCTGCCCACGCTGCTCCCCTCCATCCTCACGAGCACATCCTCCCGTCACTGTCCCAGGAAGAAGGGTGAGCGCAGGCCCGGGAGAGCTCGAGACCACAGACCTCTAACCTCACGGCCGCGCCTCGCTGTGACTGCTCGTCCCCTCCTGTGCCTGTCATGGTTCCATGTGACCTCAGGTGTGTGTATAGGACGGGGCTGGCACAGGGAGGGCTCGGGACCAGCCACACAGGCAGCCACGGGGTCTTGGAAGGGACCCCCCCACCAGTAACAGACATTTCTGACTTAGTAATAATAGCAGCTCGATTTAACCCTATGAATTTCTAGAAACACTCGGACGTGGGTCTTTGCACGATGACATGCCCATGGCTGGGGGAGCGGTGTCGGAACTAGGAGAGCCGTCCTGCCGCGCTGTCCCCAGCGTCCGTTGTGCAGGGGACCCTCAGACCCACTCCCCTAGGACTCAGGAGAGAAGCCACGATGCTCACAGTCCCGTTTATCACAGGGAAGCCACCCGCAGGGAAAATGCCAGAGGAACAGCCTCCTGCGGTGGCCCCCGGGGCAGCAGGGATGCAGGCTTCATCCTCCAGGCACCCGAAAGCTCACCTGGGCCCCACTGGGGTCAGTCACACAGGCTTGCAAGGCCCGTCTGGGACCGAAACGCCCCCCGCTGTCCCCGGTCTCACCTCATCAGCCCCTGCCTTGCTCGCACCCCTCACTGGGCTCCTTCAGCCCTGACCCCAGACACTGCACGGCCGGCTGCCCATCCTGGCTACCATGGAGGCCGCCTGCAGGACCACAGTCTGGAGCTCCTCCCTCGGCAGCCTGGCCCACCAAGAGCCCGCAGCGAGTGTTGGCCCTGCCAGCACCAGGGACCAGGCGCCCCGATGTCACCGCAGTCATGCACCCACAGTGGATCATCTCCCACCGAACCCCACAGTGGGGACCCTACACTCCCAGCTCCTAGAGTTTTCCCTCCCTTCTTTGGTTGAAAACAGACAACGAACCCCTATTTTGCAAAGAGGTTGTGCCACCGACTCTCACCTGGGAGTCTGAGGGTCCCCTAACCGCCGGGTGACCCCCCTCCCTCCCATCTGAACCCGGCACCCAGGCTGAGGGCCCCGACACAAGCAAACTCAACCACACGGCAACCGCGACAGCCCTGCAGCTCCTGCTCCAAGCCGAAGACTGGATTTCTGCGTCCTGCCTCCCGAGGGGACGTTAAGTGCCCATCGGGAAGGTGAGCAGGAGCTCATAGAGGGCCGTGCAGGCAGCAGCAGAAGTCCCAGCAGATCAGATCTCAGAGCCCAGCCCGGCGGACGGCCCCCGCGCTGCTGCTGGGCTGGGGAAGGAGGGGCCACAGGACAGCTCAGCAGGCAGACAAGGGCCGGGCGGACTTTCCAACACCCCTGCCCGTGCGATTCCCCAAGCGCTTCCCCGAGCAGCCAGCTGAACAGCACGTGCTCCGGTGCCTGCGCAGGGCTGGCTCATCCTGACACCTGTTTCAGTGAAGAAAATGGAATGATGTGTGTCGTTTTTTTCAAAATCACTGACCCTTTATTTTCATCCTTATTTTTATCATTCCCAGAGAGTGCCAACTTTCGATGGGTCTACTGAGAAATCTTTGTTGGTTTTTACGATTATACAAAAGTAAAAATTCAAGTATTATAATCTGCAGGACTTTAGGAAGTCAGTTTTAAAAAATTATGAAATCAGTGCTTATTTCAAAAACTTCAGGTTTTATAAAACACAAGATTTAGAAAATTAGCCCTTTCTAATCCAGAGCACCCCCACCGCGTCCCCGGGGTTACTGTCCAGAAGGCACATTTCCTCGAAGACTCCTGTGTGCAGTAACACGCACGTGTGACACACACAAAGGCGGTTATAAGACCAGGTCACAGTCCGCGTGGGGAAGCCACTGAGCGCCTTGTGCCCTGCCACACGGCCCCGTTTCCACACAGAAACACACCAGAGTGTCGACGGGGAGGAAGCCTGACCATTTCTGATTGACAAGAACAGCAATGTCCTGTGCTCCGGCACGAGACCATGGGGTCAGCCCTTCCCCTACGGACACACGCCGGAGGGTCTCCCGCTCTCTGCCACCAGAAATGATGGTCCTTGCATGTGCTTTTCCGAATACAAACGTTTTACCCCAAATGGGCTGCAACCCTTGGGCGCAATCGGAAAAGCCGAGAGGGCAGAGCTCTGCATGTGTCGCGGGAGCGCCCACCCAGCCGAGCGCCGATACAGACCACTTGTCCCTCAGGCCAGCGCGGCCATGTCTGGCCTGACTCCGGGCCAGTGGGGAGGCCACCCGTGTGCGCACAGCAGCAGGGCCATCGGGGCGGGAGGGGCCCGAGCTGAGGACGATGCCTCGTCCCTGCCCACCCACACGTGTCCCGGCTGTGCAGCAACAGGTCCTCTGGCGCTAGAGCTCAGAGGTGCAAAACCCGCTTCAGAGACTGTAGCAGGGACCTCTGAAGTCTCCAGGAGCCACGTAGTGACAAGAACAAAACCACGGGCATTGCACCCCGGGAGGAAGTGCGGCCGCCCGTCACGCCCATCACTGGCCCCTGCGGGCCGGCCACCGCCTCTTCGGCTTCGACCGCGGTCTGTAGACCCTGCGCGGGTCGCAGCTGAGCTTGTGGGTGGTTTTCTTATGGCAGGCGATGTGGACCAGCTTCAGGTTCTCCGAGGTGAAGAGCAGGTCGTAAAAGTACTCCCAGGCCACTTCCCTGCCATCTCGTGCCGTCACGGCTTCCGCCAGCGTGGGGACGACCGTGCGCTTCTTCTCTATTCTGCAAAGCAAGTGAGAGCAGGTCACCGGGCGCCGGCGCCATCCGCGGCCCCTGCCAGGACATCTCCCACACAGCACAGAGACATCTCGCCTGGCTTCTCCTCGGCCACCGCGGCCGAGCCAGCAACCGCGGCCGAGCCAGCAACCAGCGTGGCGGGCTTACAGGAAAGACACAAGTGCTACGGTTCAGAATTCACAAGGAGCCACACTTGGAAACACCCTGGAGGAGCTGCGCGGCAGGGACACCTCATCTCACTGTCAGCGGAAAGAGAACGGGGGGACAGTCCACTGGGGCACCACCGCACACGGCCACGCCCGCTGGCCCGGCCTGGAACCGGCAGCCTGGCTTGTCTCCCGCAGGACGGCTGGGACCACAACCTCTTTAAGTTCCGGGAAGGATGAAGGGAAGGGGCGGATCCCAGTGGCCTCGGTCCCCACCAGCGCCGGTCCTCACGGTGCCGCCAGAGTGAGCGCCTGCCCGCCGGAACCCCGAGATAAAGCCTTCCCCCGTCCTCCCTGGAGAGCGTCGTGAGAAGGGCCGAATGTCTTTCCAGCCCCAACCTCATGCTCGTGTGCGTCCATGCTGCTGGCGTAAACCTGTTTCACTTACAAACAAGCCATTCGAGGCCCGCGCACTAGCAAGGACGGAAGCCTGCGGGCTGATGAGGAGGGACGCTGGCGGACCAACTGCACAGACCCGTGTCCCGCAGCACAGAGAAATGCCAAACACAAGGGAAAAGAAGTGGATACTCGCGATCACAAGAAAGAGGGGGCCCCACTGCCAGAAACAGCGACATCCACACTTAACCCGCAGGGTTAGCCACCGCCCTGCAGTGCACCAGGGCCACGGTCCAGGAAGGGGCCCAAGGGGAGGCGGGAGGTGGGACTGAGACCCCACTGCAGCCGTGAGTGCGGGAAGGGGAGTGGCGGGGAGCCCCGGGTTCTGGGGAGGGAGGAAAAGCCACCCCATCGGCCACCTACTGTGGCATCCCCAGCCCCACGACGGGGGCCTGTGGGGGTGGGTGTGGCTGGGCTCCCGCTGATCCTGACCCACTCCTGTGGCTGTGCTGGCTGGAGGGTGGACTGGGGGCCAGGCTTCCTCCCCAGGGAGCCAGCTCAGGTCCCCCTGGGGATGGCAGCACCCAGGGAACAGGCCCCAGTGAGCAGGGGCGTGTCAGGCGTCCGCTGGAGCCACGCAGCCAAGCCTGACCCACCCATGGGAGGGGTCGGGGGTTCCCAAGGGGCAGGCAGCGGGGGACAGGATGCGGGAGCACCAACAGCATGAGCATTTCCAGTCACCCAGAAAGCCAGGACCCTCGGCTCACCCTTCAGAAACACACAGTCCGACCTCACGCCGCCGCTCATGTGGGAGCCAAGCAAGAAGTCAATACTCCGTGGTTTCGGAGCCACTGAAAGCTCTGGGCATCCGGCAGAAACAAAGGCAAAACCGCTCTGTGGGGACAGGACATGCCAGCGCACACAGAACACCTACAGAAAACAATCCCGCTGAGAGGAAACTCAGAACCCAGACACACCGACATCACGAGGAATGCACGGCGGTGGGCAAGGACCCCCGAGAAAGACCCGGCCACAGCCTCTGAAACAGACAGCTGACAACTCGGGAGGGTTCCCCGAGACCACCCTCTCTGCCGATGCCAACTCTAAGGCCCAGGGCTCCCTGAGACCACCCACAGGATTGAGAGTGCGTGACAGGCTCCGCCTCCCAGGCGAGGTTTATGGTCGCAAGGATGCAAGGGAAAATCAGCCAAGGGGAGGGGCCCAGAGGGTAGAGGCCAGAAAAGCCCGGGGTGCAGAGCTCCTACCGCCCCCTCCCTACGGAGGGCACAGACCCCCTTTGGGGGGTGTCAGAACAAGGCAGGCAAGTCCCAGTCAGAACGGAGGGAAAGGCCTGTGCCCGCACACGCTCCGCAGTCAAGGACAAAGACGCTGGACCACGGCCACCGAAGAGGCAGAGAGCAGCCGACGCCCAGAGACCGTGCTGTCCCGCCTTCCAGGCCTAAAGGGGGACCCCGGACGCCCCGGAGAAGCAGGCGACAGTCCAGGGTACAGGGCCGTCTTCCCAGGCGGGAGAGCACGGGCCGCCCACGGACCCGCACGGACATCGGGCATCGGAAATCAGAAAGGAGCCGGAGGTCAGATGCACAGGGAAGCCGCCCGGCTTGCTGGAAGGCCTAAGAGCCATATTTACTGAGAAAACATGCTCGAAGCCACGGTGTTGGGGAACAGTGCTCCCGCCCCTGCCGCCTCGCCTGCCTCTGCTCCAGGCTGGCCTGTCCCACCCTTTAAACCCGGGACTGAGCCCTCGACCCATGTCCCCACACCGCAGCGGGTCACAGAAAGTAGGAACCTACGAGCTGGAGAGCCACACGTCATCTTCAGGCGCTTGGTGCCCGTCAGAGGGGCTGAGACCCTGCACCCTCCCTAGAGGGCGCTCACCCCGCGGCTCAGGCACCAGGACGGCCCTTCTCCCCCACCCGATGTGCATCCCCCGTCCCCGGAGCCCGGGGAATTGCGGGCGGGACCCAAGAATCGGCCTTCCTGACCACTCCCCAGAGCTGCTGTGCCGCCTGCCCACGGCCCGCCCCTCCACGGTCTGGAACGGGAGACCACACAGGCCTGTCCCATGCGAGTGCTCTCCCCAGGCTGTGCTATAACGTGGAAACTCAGACCCCACACCCCTACCAGCCTGGGAACGCAGGCTCCCGCGACCTCCTACTCTCAGCGTGCACCGCTCCGCACCGGGGAAGACACACGCTCCCGAGCTACAGGCGCATCCCGTGAGGGTCAGGGAGACTGCGGAGACACGGTGCGGCATCACCACGTGGGACCGCGCTCATCCCTTCTCAAACTCAGATCTCCAGGGACCCGCCACAGCAACAGCTTCCACTGTCCCTCCAACGTCCCTTGTGCACTCAGTAAAGGGGAGGCGTCCCCTTGAAGGGCATGGGAAGACCTCTGTCTTCAACAAGGAGACACAAGACCGTCATTATATTCTAGAAAAGCATCTCCCCTAAGATAACACAATTCTAATTCTGCCCTTTTCTTAGAATGAGCTCGTACACACAGAACGATCTGCGGCCTTCGCTCTCCGGGTGGAAGCAGGGACGCCCTGCACTCTGCATCAGAGCCCCCACTCTGGGCTCATCCTGATGGAGGTGGAGAGACCCCCTACCACTGCCACCGAGTGCAATGCCAGGACAGCGCCTCCTGGGCCCCACAGACGGGAGCCGGACGAGACAGAGGGACACGTGCCAGGTCCCACGGACGTGGATGGGGATCTGGAAAGCCCGTCAGAGCCCCTCACGGGAAAGGACACCGATCCCCGCAGGTCGGGAGTGCGCAGCTGGCACCCCGCCCACCCGGCATACCCAGGACACGGCTGGGCCCATAACCCAGGAACTGAGCACAGCAAACACGAGACAGCGGGCCAGCCACGGCCACCATGGCAGGGACAGGCCCCAGCAGGTGCTCTTGGGGTCTGCGAACGTAGTTCTCAACAACAGTCCTGACCTCTCCGAAAGCCGTACTCACATGTGGTCCAGGTTCCACGTGCTGAAGAGGACGCGGCTCTCCCTGTTACCGTAGGGATTGATGGAGTGTTTGGATGCACAGGCGTCTACGTCGAAAGGGCCCTAGGTCGCAAGAGAACACGGTCCACGGAGTGAGCTCAGCACTCGCCCACTGGCCTCACGTCAAGCTGGAGGGGCTGAAAAGGCCACCCAGGAGGATTCAGTCCTGGTAGACGGCTGCTGCCTGGGGGTGTCTTTAGGGGCGCCTGGGGGGGCTCAGTCGTTAAGCCTCTGCCTTCGGCTCAGATCGTGATCCCAGGGTCCTGGGATCGAGTCCCGCATCGGGCTCCCTGCTCAGCGGGGAGCCTGCTTCTCCCTCTCCCTCTGCCTGCTGCTCCCCCTGCTTCTGCGCTCTTTCCTTGTCTCTGTCAACTAGCTAAACAAATAAATTAAAAAAGCACCATCTTTGGAATGGTCCCCCCTTTTCCCTCGTGACCCTTAGTATGACACTCTGCATTGGCCAAGGGGACAAGCTATTGTCATATTGTCAAGCTCCTGCCATTGTGAGGAACGCCAGACGTCAAATAGTCTGGACTGCCCGGCTTCGGTGCGCCATGCCCCATCTTCAGTCACTCCTTCACAGATGTCGGCTGAGCACACGCCACATGCCGTGGCACCCGTGCCCCCCACCTTCCTAGGATCGTCACCCCAAGGCTTGTGGCTCCCCAACAGAGCCCACGGCCCCCACTTCCCCACCCTTGTTGCCTCACAGGGTCACTTGTCCTCTCCCACTGTCTCGTTAAACCTGGCTTTAAAGCATCACCTCCTCCCTGAAGCCCCCAGCTTGCCCCACCCAGGGCTGGCCTGTCCCCCAAAGGCCTGCACAGCTCCAGCTCCAAACCCACTGTCCTCGCTCACGTACAGACTTTGGGCCTCGGGCCTCCCGACGAGGTCAGTGTGAAGCCTTTCATCTCTGCTCCTCCCCCGAGGAGCACTGGGCTCAGGTGAGGCCCCCGGAAAGGACCTGAGGTCATTCGGAGCCCCACACGCAGGTGGCTGGAAGCAGCGGTGTTCTGCTAGTCAGGGCCCATCACCCGCACAGGCAACTGCCCAGGCAGAAGCACAGGGAGCCCGTCTGTGGGAGGGAGGCGGGGAGGCCGCGCCTGCCTCCAGGGCCAGCTGTGTAACCTCCGGCCACCAGCAGGGAGAAGAGATTGTGCTGGAAATGCAAAGGGGCCCAGGTACTCGCCGGAGCCCCGGAGGCCAGGAATCCCCTGCCCGTCCTTGCAGAGGCCCCCAGCTCCAAGCCCCAGACTCGTGACCCTGCTCAGTAGTCCCTACTGGAAAGTGGTGCCTCTGCAATTTCTCCGGGTCTCCGGGAGGAGGCCCAGATGCTGCTTCCAGCTGCTGTGACCCCCCCTCCAGGTCCCGTCTGGCCACAAATCCTAAAATCTGAGCCGCCACCTAGAAAGTGGTTTCAGAAGCTGGGAACTGTCTTTATGCACCCATCCCCCTTCTCCCAACGGGAGCCAAGGAGAGGCCTCCACTCGGGATGCAGACGTGCACTCCTGGCCCCATCAGTGGTTCTCAAAAGAGGGCCCAGAGCAGCGGCAGGGCCGGGGAGGCTGTCGGAAGGGCTGCTGGACCAGCAGCGGGGCCAGGAAGTGGGGTGTGTTACGACGGCCGTCAGGCAGGGAAAGGGGTTCCAATGCCATTGAAGTTGGAGAGCAAGGGCTGAGATGCCCGGAGGGAAGCCTCGGGACACTGGTGCAGCGGCCGCCTGGGCAGCCCCGGGACCCTCGGCGCACCTGGCAGCAGAACCAGCCCTCCGGCGTGCAGAGCCGGCGGCCAGCCTTGGCGCCTCTGTCGAAGTAGGTACCGTGGTACTGCGCCGCCCTGAGCTCCCGGCCCATGACGGCCACGATGCGGGAGTACTCCTCCTGGGCCTCCACGCTGACCACAGAGGCGTAAGAGCTCACCTGGAAGAAACCGGGGACCCTGCTGGATGCTGGCACACGACACCCCAAAGCCCACAGTTGGGGGGGCTTCAACGCCCCCACCCCGTGCCCCCCATACACCTGCATACCCCGTGCCCCCAGCACCCTCACCCCACGCCCCACATGCCCACACATCTGCACACCCTGTGCCCCCTGCACCCCTTGCACCCCATGCCCCATGCACCCCGCACCCCCCACACCCCGTGCCCCACATGCCCACACCCCTGCACGCCCCAAGCCCCCTGCACCCCACCTCTCTCAGGTAGCTCCGGATCCGGCTCTCACAGCTGTACCTCAGGTACCCAGACTTAGTCCTGAATCGAGACTCCAAACCTGCCAGGATCGAGAGGAGACCAAACCGCTCTGGGATCCGCGGCCCTGCCCTCCCGGTGGCAGCCTGTGTGCACCGCTGGCCTCATCTGAGAAACGTGTCCTGCTCACAGGCTCCGGTTCTCTTTGCCTGGGGAGGGGGATCCCTGGCCCCCCCTCATGGGCATCCGGACGCCACTGAGGGCCTGCTGCTCCTGCTCCACAGCCCCCTTGTGCACGGGGCTACAGACTCCTGGGGCTGCTCCAACCCGCCCACAGGCCGGTGACAGACCAGCAAATGGGGTCCAGGCACGCAGTAGAATGTGAGCCAGCCTGAAGAAGGAAGGAGCCTGGGACACATGGGGACAGCACACGTGGCCTTGAGGGCCGGTGCAGAGTGAGACCAGCCAGGCCAAGGACACCCGCTGTGTGACCGCGAGTGAGGCCCAAGGAGGGTCAGATCAGAAACAGAGCAGGCAAACGCGGGCGCCAGGGGCAGACGTGGGGGACAGGGGACAGTGTCTACAGTGGAGGAACCCGAGAAAGATCTGGAGACAGAGGGTGGTGACGGCTGCTCGCCAAGATGAACGTACCCAACCCCCTGAAACTACACACTCACACGGGTTAACACGGAAAATTTCATGTTGCGCACACGTCCCCAGAGTTCCGAAATAGAAAGGCCAGCCCCAGGGCTGTGAGAGCAGGGGAGCCTGGCAAGGCCCCGGCCCGGGCTGCAGCGGTGATCCAGTGCCCTCGCGCGGGGTTCTGAGCCCACCCGCCCCCCGACCCCAGCTACCTTCGAACCACGGCGGGTCCTCAGCCCTGGTCTCGGCCGCGATGTTCTCACTGACGGTGTGCAGGAGGTCGGCCAGCAGCTTCTGCCGCAGCGGGGCCTGCTCGTCGGACAGCAGCTGCCGCGCGGCCTGGATCAGCCCCTCGTGCGGCTTGTGGAAGGCGCTGAGGAAGCGACGGATGTCACTCACATCTGCCAGCAGAAGAGGGACCGACAGAAAAGCCAGCAGCCCTTGAGTGCGGCGGTGGGGACACATGGAGCTGCCGGCCGTCCAGCCCCGCCTCGCTGCTGGGACTGCCCAGCCTCAGAGATGTCCTGGGCCCCAGTCCTTGCCCAGACACTGGCGAGCCACTGCCCACGCCTGGGCCTGTGCACCCACCCCGCAGGTGGTGCAGGGTCGGATCTGGCAGGAGCCACACCAAGCGAGTGGCTGCCCTTCTCTCCCTACACGAAACCTCCCACGTCCTCGGGCTTCCTTCTAGACCTCCCTCTGGGTCTCCCCGCCACGGTGCTGCCCCCGGGAGCCTCCCACACACCCTTGCTCACACCCCTGCTCTCACCCCTCCTCACACCCCTGCTCACACCCCTGCTCTCCGCGGAGCAAGCACTGAGCACCTGGGGCACCAGAGTCTACCGAGAGCCTCGGACACGCCTCAGCCAGCAGAGATGGCAGCACACATGGAACGACGACACCCCGCCGCCCAGCAGCGTTGGTCCAGGACCAGAGGCTGTTCAGTGCGCGACAGTCAACCGGTATCATCCACCCTTGATGGGCTAAAGAAAAAAAAATCCCCGACCACAGCCGCTGCTGCAGAAAGACTGCAGAGAAACGCTCCCAGGACGAGGGCTTGGAGAGAAGTTTCCGGACTTCATGGAGAGGATGAGCACAAGAGGAAAGCGCGGACAATGTGGGCTTCGTCAAAACGGAAAACCTGCGCTCCGTGAATGAGCCTGCTCCGCGCTGCAAAGACAAGCGACAGAGCGGCGGGAAACGCCCACAAGCCACACGCCTCCCGCGACGCATCCAGAACACATGGTGGGAAAAGCCCAAAACGCAACAGTTGCAAACTCCAGTGAGAAGACGGACAAAAGACAAATGGACAGAGACACTTCCCCAGAGAGGACAGCCGGACAGCAGACTAGCTCAGGGAAGGAGCCAACCGCACGTCCCACAGGAGCACAAAGTCGCCCGCGCGGAGACAGCTCTGCACACCCGTTGGGGCGGCTGCACGGGAGACAGCCACACCGCCCGAAGCTGGACTCGGGACGGGGCCGCTGCTCTGCAACAGTCCGTTCCTCTGTCTGAACAAAACCACTTCATTGAGGCGGGTCCCCGCCCCTCACAATCCACCGCATGAGAGGCACAACCCCGTGTCTCCTAGTCCTCGAAAAACAGGCAAAGGTTCCATTCTCCACCGTGGGAACGCACCACACTCCCCCCAGCTGTCTCTCGGGGGCGCTATCTGGGGCTCCACCTTTTGGCCACGATGAGTAAAGCATCATAAACAACCATGCACCAGTTTTCCCGTGGACTTGCGCTTTCGGTCCTCTGGGGTGCACGCTAGAAGTGGGGCCGTGGGGTCACAGCTGACTCTGCTGGATCATCGGGGGACCACCAGCCCGTCCCCCAGGGCAGCGGCACCGCCTCACGCCCTCCAGCAATGGGCAAGCGTCCCAGTCCCTCCAGGTGCTCAGCAGCCCGTGCCCAGCCCCGTGGGGTGTGGGGTGCCCCCCTCGGTGCGTTTGCGTTTCCCGGGGGGCGAACACTGTGGAACATCTTCCCATGTGCTTGTTTGCCGTCGGAATATCTTCCTTGGAGAAACGTCTATTCACAACCTCTGCCCGATTTTATACTGGGCTGCCTGTTGCCTGTGGGTTGGAGGACTTCATTTACTCTGGTACAAATCCCTTACCAGATACGCGATTTGCTCATTTCTCCCATCCTGCGGGTGATCTTTCCACCTTCTTGATGGGGTCCCAAAAGTCTTTCATTCTGAAGTCAAATGTATCTACTTTTTCCCTCTAGGTGTTCACGTGTCTGGTGTCACATGTAAGAACCCTTAGTCAAGTTCAAGGTCATGAACAGTGACTTCCCTGGTTTTCTTCTGAGGGTTTTAGATTTCTAGTTCTTGCACTGAGGTCACTCACCCATTTTGAGTTGATTTTTGTGTATGGTGCCGGGCGAGGGTCCAACCCACTCTTCGGCATGTGGGTGTCCCACCGTCCCGGCGACATCTGGTAAAGGGGGGATTCTTGCCCCAGCGGACGGTCTTGGCACCCCTGGCACCTTCAGCTGATCACAGACACATCAGTTCGTTTCCGGACCATCTTTCAATCCTGTGTCTCGACTACCACTACTTTGTAGTAAGTTTTTAAATTAGGAAGTGTGAGGCTCCTCCCATGTTCTTTTTCAAGAGTGCTCTGGCTATTCTGGGTCCCTTGAAATTACATATGAATCATGGATTGCAATCAGCTTGTTGATTTCTGCAAAGGAAGGAGCCGGAGTTCCAGGAGGGGCTGGGACTTGCGGACCAGTCTGGGGAGTGTTGACGTCTGAAGGGGGTCAAACCTTCTGACCCATAAACACAGTGTATTTTCCCATGGATTTAAATCCTTTTCTTGCAACAATGTTTTATACGCTTCAGAACATAAGTGTTGCACTTCTTTTGTTACATTTATTCTTAAGTATTTTACTCTTTTCGATACTATTGTGGATATAATTGTTCCCTTAATTTCATGTTTAAGGTACTCGTTCCAAGTTGGGTTTTGGGTATACAAAACCTCCAGTGCGATGTTACAGAGAAGTGACGAGAGTGGACACCGTCGTCTTGAAAAATTAAACACACATTTATGCTATGACCCAGCCCCTGTACTCCTAATGCAAATGTACTCGAATGCAAATGGGTGTCCACACAAAAACCTGTACGTGACTGGCCACGTAGGCTTCATACGTAATAGCCCAAAACTGGAAAGCAAAATGTCTCTCAGCAGGCAAACGGGTAAACAAACTGGGGCCCAGCCACATCACAGAGCACCACGCAGTGATAAAAGGGAACGGTCCGCTGGAACTCACGGCACGTAGACGCTTTCAGGGGCTTACTACCGAGTGAGAAAAGCCCATCTCAAATGATCATATGCAGTGTGATTCCATTTCTTTCATGTTCTCGAAATGACAATGTTACAGAGACAAGAACACGTCAGTGCTTGCCAAGGATGAGGGACAGCAGCGCTGGGAGGGGTAGGCATGGTTACAAAGGGGCAGCGAGCGGGAGAACTTTGCCGGGGGGTGGGGGACAGGCGGCGGGATGGGATCCTTCTGAACCTTGACTGCAGGGCCAAACACACAAGCCCACACAGGCATAAAGCAACGCAGAACACACACCCGGGACCAAGGTCTGCCTCCTGGTTTGCCAGCTGCGCTATGACTGTGTCAAGTGCACCCTTTACGGAACCCGATCTTTGTAACTTCCTATAAATCTATCACTATTTCAAAATAAACAATTTAAACTTCTCTTTTTTAAGACATTTACCAAGGGGCTAGTGGTCTCCGTGGAGAGAGGGGGATAAAGTGCCAGAGAAAGACAGACCGACAGAAAGGAGGAGGGTGAGACAGGGAAAGAGAAAGAGAGAGGGAAGAAGAGAGAGATGGAAGGAGGGCCAGAGGGAGACAGGTGGGTGGCGGGCACGGGGACAAGAGCCATCCAGCCTGGTCCGCGCTCAGCTCCACCACGAAATGGAAAAGAGAAGGAAGAGCGGAAGGTGCTCAGGGCCGCAACCCTGTCCTACCCAGTCCCCGCCTCCTGCAAGGTGCCACCCCGGGTGGCGTCGCCGTGACTGCATTCTGGCTGCCTCCTCTAGAAGGAAAAGGCCCCACAGAGAAAAAGCACTTTCAACCTCAGAGCATACACTAGATGTGACATCCCTCACTGCTGACGCAGAGTCCCAGCCACAGGGCAGAGCCCCAGGCACACTACTCGAGGGTGTCCTGCTGGCCCTCGGCCAAAAAGGCAGATATTTCCATCCTCTGGGCTCCCACTTCTTTCCTGGGGCACCAGAAGCATCTCCTGCAATGTAAGCCACCTGGCATAGAGCCGGTCAGCCCGGCTTGGAGGAGAGCACACGCCCACGGCTGCGGTGTGGAACCTGTCCACCGGTGACCAGCTGGTGCTTAAATGCAGACACCCTGCAGGAGGCACTTCCAGAAGCAACTGGCCTAATGAGGCCCTGGCGTGAGAGCACACCGGCAAGCACCAACACAGACCAGACACTGGGCACAGCCCCAGCGACCACCCCTTCCCTCGGAGCTGCACAGCTGGCCAGGCTGGAGGGAATACGGCCCCTCTCTCTGGTCGGCCTCACTCGCCAATCCCTCCCTTCTACCCTCTGGAGTTACTGGGATAGTCAAATAAACATAAAATTTAAATGATGTCGAAAAGAAGAAAAGTCACCTAAAACACCCAACTGGACAACGGGGCTCCTGGACAAGAGGAGCGGCAGCTCTCCGTGATGCTGGGGGCTCCCCCCTTCCGAGTTCTGTGCGGGAAGACCGCCCCCCCCCCCGCAGGTCGGTGTCCGGGCCCCCCTCCCCCAGCACCTGCAAGGCCAGTCCGGCTTCCCTGCCACGCTCCCGCATCCGCGCCACTTACAGCCTTGCCAGGTCTGGCCCGCGGTGAGAAGCACCAGCTCCGAGCCGTCGGGGACGCTCCAGAAGTCTTCTGCGGTCAGCTCCGTGCCGTCTTCGTACAGGCACAGGCGGGAGCCGGCGACAGGGAGCTGCGGGGAGGCAGGGCGGGAGGCTTCGGTGGCGGGTCCCAGGGGCCGTTCCGTCCGCGGTGCTCCCCCAGGCCCCGAAGGATCGCCGGGACGCCGTGCGCATGGCACCGGCGGACGGAGACGGCGGAGCGCGGTCCCGAGTGGCCGCGCGCGAAACAGACACCCTGCGGGTCGCTCCAAAGCACAAGCCACCGGGCCGTGGGTCACGGAGGGGACGCCGTGCGGGACTCGCCACGCTCGCCCTCTGGACAGGAGCTCCCGAGCCCCGGACCCCAGGCTGTTTCCGAGAACGAGGCCTGAGGCCTCCACTCGGCCCGCGGACACCCCGTCAGCAGGGCGCACCCCGGGGCGTCGGCCACACGCGCTCGGCGCACCGCGCTTCCTCGGCGGCCACCGCGCGGGGACGGCTCCTCCGGGAAGGGACTCGGGGCCGAGGGCGGACACCGGCAAGCGGTCGGCTCCAGGGCCGCGCCGGCAGCGCCGCGCACACCCACCCGCGCGCCGCGGCGGTCGGGGCCGACCGGAGCGACGGGCGAACCCGCGGGGACAGCGGCGCCGGGAGGCCTCTCGGGGGCCCGCAGCTCGGCCCTCCGTGCTGCAGAGGGAGAAACTGAGGCCCGCGCAGGCGCACGCGGCGGACGAGCAGGCGCGCGCGGGGAGCGCGCCGAGACCCTCGGGCAGAGCCGCCGCGGTCCTCGCGGTCCTCGCGGTCCTCGCGGTCCTCGCGGTCCTCGCGGTCCTCGCGGTCCTCGCGGCCGGTAGCGGGAGGCGCGGCCCCGGGAGCCCCCACGCACCGCCGCGCAGCGGGGCTCAGGGGCGGGGACACGCGAGCGCGCGCCGGGTCGCCGCACCCAGGCCACGGGTCCCCACACGGGGCGGCACCCGCCCCCACGTCCCCCCGCGCGGGCACCTGCAGGTGGAGGCAGCCCTTCCGCAGCACGTCCTGGCAGCTGCTCCCCGCCACCCCGAACTTCTGGGGGCCGTGCAGGGCCCGCAGCTTGAACGTCTTGGGCTTCCGGGACACCGCAGACATCCTCAGGGCCTCCGACCCCGCCGGCGGGTCCGCGCGCACGCCGCAGAGATCAGCCGAATGGCGGGGGTCCCGCGACCTGGGGGCTCTGCTGCCGGGACCGAGGGCGCGCGGAGTGCCCCGGAAACTCCATTACCCAGAAGGCCAGGGAAAGCGGAGGCGCGGCCTCGCCTTGTGCGCAGGCGCCGTTCTCCAGAGACTCCATTTCCCAGAAGATCCGGGGAAACGGAAGCGCGGCCTCGCCTTGTGCGCAGGCGCCGTCCCCCAGAGACGCCATTACCCAGACGGTCCGGGGAAACGGAGGCGTGGCTCCGCCTTGTGCGCAGGCGCCGTCCCCTAGAGACTCCATTACCCAGAAGGTCGGGGGAAACGGAGGCGCGGCTCCGCCCTGTGCGCAGGCGCGGCCGGGCCGGGCTGGCCTGGTTGTCATGAGAGCGGCGGCGACGGCCCTGGCGCTGGGCGCAGGAGGCCGGGGCTGCTCCTCGGCGGCCAGCGCCGCTGCGGCTCGGGGCTACAGGACGGCGGAGGAGGCGCCTTCTGAGCTCCGGAAGGTGCTGCCGAGGGGCAGCGAAGGGCCCTGGGGCCGTGCAGGCGCCGAGGTCCGGGCGGGCCTTCGGTCCTGACAGGTACCCGAACCCCAACAGCGCGCGGACCCGGGATGCGCGGCCTGGCGGGCGTGGGCGCGGCCGGGGGAGTCGGGGCCGGGGGGTCGGGATGCGGGGCCTGCCGGGGTGGGCGCGGCCGGGGGAGTCGGGGCCGGGGGCTGGGCCCAGGGCGCGGGGCCTGGCGGGCGTGGGCGCGGCCGGGGGCCGGGAACCCGGCCGGGGGAGGGCGCCGCCCAGCACAGGCCCAGGTCGGGTGTGCCGAGGCCTGCAGCGGGCGCCGAATTCAGCGTCGGGTCCGGTCAGCGCGTCCGGACCTCCCTGTTGCGCTGACCCAGACCCCGGCGGAGCCGCGCGAGAATGTGGCTCCGCCCGGTGCGGGGCCGGCGCGTCCCGCACGCCCGCACCCCCTGCCGCGGGTTCAGCCTCAGCCGGGCTCTGCGGCACTTCCCGTCTCTAAGACGACGGAGCGAACGTTATTCACTCGTGTCACATTCGGGTCCCCGCAAAGAGAAAAGTGGAAACGAGGTTTGTCTCCTCGTCTTGTAGCAAAATGTGGCCAAGTTGCGGGGCTGTTTGGGTTTAATTCGTGGATGCCCCAGTCCTGGTGCATGACTGGACCGGCGCCCGCTGCCTGCGCGGGGGAGCCCTTGCGCTCCCTCGGTCGGCGCAGGTGCGACAGGTGCGAGCAGGGCAGCCAGCACGTCGTGGACAGCTGCTTGCCGGCGCGCCTGCTAATCGCTGAGTATGCCAGAGAACTGTGATTTTTCCCAAAATGTTAGTGGTGGTTTTTATAGTCCAATGGCAGCGTCCTTCAGTGACGGCGCAAGCCGCGTGCAACGCTCCCGACACTCTTCCAAGAGGGACCCTGGGGTCCGCGGTGGAAGGGGTCTGGAAGAGGGCGGCCAGAGAGGAATCCCTCGCAGCTACTTAAAGTGAGGCGGTAATGTTGTCCTTGCGGTGCCCGGGCACGTCTCCTACCGGGCTCCTGAATGCCGGCACTCTGTTTTGAACTGTTTGAGGCAGTACAGCATCTGGACACGGTACCGTGGACACCTCTGCTTGGACTTCAGAGGCCCTGTTTGGAGTCTGAGAACCTTAGACTGAGGGTTTGGTCACGATCAGACTCTGGAACCCGTCAGCTGAAGGCACTGTGCCTGCGGGGCTTCCTAGCGGTATCACCTCGAGCAGGGCCTCCCCGGGCCTCCGTTCCCACATCTCTAAAGTCGTGTGAGGACACACCTGTGTCAGTTTTGACGAAGGTATTAGTAGGTGTCCGGGGCTGAGGACCGTCCATGGCGCACAGTAAGTGCTTTAAAGGTAGCACCACCCGCAAGCCAGAGTGTGCGTAAGAGGATGTGTCTACACGCGAGAGGGCGACGCGAATGGTATTTCAGGTTTCAGATGTCAAGAGAAGTCATCCTTTCCGTTGAAAACATTAGTAGACGCCTGCTCACTTCAAGGTGGTCTGGACGCAGTGGGCCCTGCTCTTCAAGATGATGGAAGGATTGGAGAAACTCGGAGCAGAGAGACAGAAGTGAGCTTTTTGGTTCAGGCTGGCAGGACTTCAGGACTTCGGGATGCCGAGAGCTGGTTGGTTGGGACCCAGTCGGCGCTGCAGCCCTGGGCAGGAGCACGTCAGGAGCTCTGCATTACCACACAGATACTGCTGGCCCTGGTTGGGCTTGAGGAGGAACACAGGACAACTGGGGGGAGGGCTCGGGGTAGGGAGACCTGGCCACAGTCGTGGTCATGCTCTAGAAAAGACGGTGGGATGCAGAAGAGTGGGCTCAGTCACAGGCAGTCATCTGAAAGGCAGGATAGACGAGACGTGGCTCGTGATGGGTGGACATGGGGAGGAGGAGACGCAGGGTAAGTTTGGGCTGAAAGCCCACGCCCTGGGAGGAGCTGCGGGGCGTGGAGGACAAATCCCCATGTGGGGAGCACGGGTGGGGCTCTGCAGCCCAGCCCACCTGTGTACGGTCACACCATTTGTCTCGGTGCTTGCCTGTATTTTCTGAGTGGAGTCTACTTTAGCGTTCCCCCGCTCTGCTGTGACATTCTCCAGCTTGTGTCAGGGATTGCCGTCTTTAACAACGGTATATTGTTCTGTCAGTGATGCTCCTGTTCAGACGCTCGAAGAAGCGTTGGCGGGTACCAGCCAATAATTCATTTATTGGTGTAGGTCATTTGAGGTTCTGAATGAAAGGAAAAGTTCTAGATCAGGCATCAGGGATATTAAAATAAGCAAAATCATGCAGGATATGTTTGTATGTTCCCTCCTAGTCAGGATTTCAACTGATGGTATGGCCTATCCCAGAGAACTTTCTGGAAAATTCTTTATTTTCTACCTTAGTGAGGGCTCTTCTTGTTGCAGATGCGTAAAGCTAATTCACACTGGCTTGCTGAAGGGGAATTTGACTGGCGCAGGAACTGGAAAATAACCAGAAGTTTACAAGTAATTTGGGCCTTAAATGTGGCTGAAGCTCAGGGTTCCCAAGCCGTTTCCCCGTGTCAGCCCGCTCTCTGGCAAGACCAGTAGCCCCCAGAAATACTCTACAGCTCCAGCCTCAGCAGGAAGAAGGCTTCTCGGGGCGCCTGGGGGGCTCAGTAGGTTAAGCCTCTGCTTTCCGCTCAGGTCATGATCCCAGGGTCCTGAGGTCAAGTCCCGCATCGGGCTCTCTGCTCCACGCAGAGCCTGCTTCCTTCCCTCTCTCTGCCTGCCTCTCTGCCTGCTTGCGGCCTCTGTCTGTCAAATAAATAAAATCTTTTTTAAAAGAAGAAGAAGAAGAAGGCTTCTCGTTTCCTTGCAGCCCCAGCAGAGTCCAGGGGGTGGAGCCACACTGGTCTAGTTTGGGTCCTCCTCCCGTGTTCCCATCCCTGAACCAGCTGCTGAGGTGGGACGCGGACCCCACGGACCGGCCAGGCCCGGGAGCGGGGCCGGCAGAAACTGCCACTGAGGTGCTGTTCTCAAGCCATCCGTCCTCAAAACGATGGTCAGCTCCGAGCGGTTCGCCGAACAAGGACATAGAAAACTCATCCAACCAGTACTTGAGTACCTCACGCAGGCCCCGGGTGCACGTCTCCTGCCCTGGCACGTAGCTCCCCGTAGTCGCGCCCTCCCTGCTCGCGCCGCCGTTGCATCCAGCGGCTACCGTGCTGTTGATTAAACCCCTTTCCTCCTCGTTTTTGTGTAAGTTGTTAGCATGCTGGTTATGGAAATTTCTTAACTAATATAAAAAACTCGGAGATTATATCTTAACAAAACTCTTCGGTTTTGCCATAACAAAGTGCCACAAAGTGGGTACCTTAGAACATGAGACATGTGCTCCGGAGGCTAGAAACCCGCTCTCCAGGTGTCCGCGGGGCCTGCTCTTTGTAAAGGCTCCACGGGAGGGTCCTTCCTGCCTCGTCCACCTTCTGGTGCTGACAGCAGCCCCGGGTGTTCCTGGGATGGTCTCCTTGTCTGTGTGCCTGTCTGTGTCTCTCGGACGGACCCTGCTTTCCTGGCGGGGCCCACCCACTCCAGCACGACCTCGTCTTCATCCCGTTCCGTCTGCAAAGACTGTTTCCAACAAAGCTCGTAGCCGCGGGTAGTGGGAGTTAGGACTACCTCCTGTTTGAGGGGTACCACCCAGCCCACAACACTGGTCAGGTTTTTAGGACAGACATTTGGAAAAAGTCAAGATAAATGGTACCTTAAGTAGAAGTAGAGGCTCCTAGGAGAAACACTGAGCCCAAAAACTGGTTTTCTTCAAAGCAGTGGAAAAATCCTGGTATGTTGTGGATGATTTTGTCTCTGAGCAAAGCTGAGCTGACACATTCAATGTTGTAAAAGGTTACCAGCTTCCTCTATCTGAAAGAGGTCTTTCCTGTCCTGTAAGCAGCCCGGTGCCAGGATGCCCCACAAGATTGGCTTCGTCGTCGTCAGCTCCTCTGGACATGAAGACGGCTTCAGCGCCCGGGAGCTAATGATCCACGCGCCAACCGTCAGCGGGTGGAGGTCACCGAGGTGGGCCAGGCTGGGACCGTGGGCCGGGGCAGCGGGCTGCCTTCCTCCGAGACTCATGCTTTGTGTCACAACTCGGATCTCAGAACCACGTGCCATCTGTGCGGTGCTGGGCTGAGTTGTTTCCATCTTTATATGTTTCTAAAGAAAATTTTTTGGGACCTTTTCCCTTAAAAGATTAACTGACCTTCACTTAAGATATATGCCACAGAGGACAGGGAGAAGGGACCGCACATGGCTGTTTAGGCAGCTTCCCTGGCGGCCCACTGGGCCTCCCGTCCCAATCCACATTCTGTGCCAGGCTCCCCGGTTTCACAGCTGTGCTCCTGTGGGTCAGATTTTGTGAACCCCAGACTTCAACCAAGAGCGTCTCTTTCTAGTGATTGTCTGGAATATCTGTATGCCTTTACAAATGCCCCTTGCTTGAGTAACATAACACTAGTTAGTATCTGTCCGTGACCTTTTCTGAAAGTAAGCCTTCTTTGAGACGTCTTCGGTCTTCGCCAAGGGTAGGGTCCTGGGTGTTCCGGAGCCCAGGGGCCTGCTCGGGCTTCCTGCCGTGAGGCCGCTCCCCATCCTGGTGTGCCCCCTCCCAGTCCCTGCCTCTCCTGCTCCCCACAGTCCTGTCACCTCTTAGTGTCCCAGAGGGACAGCTGTGATGCATGCTTGAGCTCTTCAAACGACATTTGAATAACACAGTCCTAGACCCATTTTTTGAAGGATCTTAAAAAGCGTACAACTTCCAAATTTTGTCCATGGTTTTCTTTAAACCACTTTGGAGGGGTCTTTTCATAATCGATCCATAAGTGTCTTTGTGCCCGGAGCGACCTCACCGGCGGTTGTAGGGACGTGAGCAGCATTCGAGGGCAGTAAATATCTTAGACACCTGTGGCCGCGCTTGACCGCCGCGGAGGACTGAGGAGCGCTCGTGTCACAAGCCTGTCCTAGCTGTCCTCCTGCCCCAGGCGCACCTCTTAGGAGCGTTTCATCTCTGAAAACTCCAGGCAGCCACACCTCTGGGGTGAAAGTCCACCTGATCTGAGCTCACCTGCCCCCTCCTCAGCGCACGCCCTCCCCCAGCACCCCTGCACACCCCTGGAGTTCGACGCGTCCTGCGCTCAGCCTGGTGTTCCTGTGTGCTCTCCCCTTCCTCCCCTCTGTCATGCTGCTCTGAGACTCGCTACGCAGCAGTGGGTGAAGAGGGCCCTGGGGGCTGGTGGGGCCAGTGCCCAGTGGGCAAAGCAGGGGGATGAGGAGACGGGCTGCCAAGGATGGAGGAGCGTGGCTGGTGTCAGGAGTTTGTTTTCTCTGTCATATCTCATGCCTTTCAGGTGTCCGCATGGAAATGTCAAATCACCAGCTCAGTGATAGGCCTGGACCTGGGGTGATGTCTAGTTGAGGTTCCTTGACAAGCAGGAGGTTTTTAAAGCCAGGGTCTGATAGGCTCCCTGCCGGTCAGTGTAGGGAGGGGAAGGAGCCTGGAACCCAGCCCAGGAGCAGTGCAGGCCCGGACAGAGGTCATACGGGCTCAGGCCTGTGGGCTGAGTGAAGCCGGGACCAGGAAGTACACTTGCACACAGCATCGTGGGGTGCGGCAGTGGCCTTGGCCAGAGTAAGCTGTGGAAATACAGGCCAAGTGCCCTGGAGGGGGCTGGGGAGGGGGTGCATGACAGAACAGCACTGGTTTGCCAGGGCAAGCAAGTGTGCTGGCATGGGACTGAAGGGTGTGGGCTCACAGGAGGGGTTTCCTAAAATGGGGTTTCTAGAGTGTGTTTGTGTGTTGATGGGAGTGATGGGGAGGGAGAAGCCCTGGTGGGGGTAGGCAGGCTCTGGTGCCGTCCAGGGCAGTGAGCAGGGGATGGAGCACCGGCAGGAATGCTGGTCCATTCGGGGAGCAGTGGAGGCAGCCCCATTCGAGGCCTGTTTTCTCGGTGGAGGTGGGGGCCACTGGGAAAGGTGGCGGAGGGAGAGGGAGCCTGGCCAGTGGGCTGGAGCGGACTCCCCCACGAGGCCTCAGGGCCCGTTGCAGCTGTTCCGTCCTTTGCAGCTTCCCCCTCCCAGGGCCTTCAACACCCCAGTGTTCTAACAGCGCAGCGTTTGCCAGCTCGGCACACGTAGCAGCCACCGTCTGGGCGCTGTGCTCTGTGGCTCGGCCACGATCAGATCCTGCAGCCGACGCTGTGGCTGTCCAGCCCGTTCTCATGTAGGCTGCTAATGTGCTCTGTCGCTTAGGAGGCGAAACTAGCTCGCCTGTGGACATCGTGGGTTTCTCCTGCAGACCCCTGAGCTCGTGTGGTAGACACCCCCGCTCGGAGTCCCTGGGCAAGTAGCTTTCCGGAACCGGTGGGTTCCTGCACCGAGCGCTTTGGCTCTGCCCTTCCCACCACTGCAGCCACTTAAGACGGAAGTGTCTGTCTCGTGCTGAACGTCATTGCAGACCCTTTCATTTCAGACCATTTTCCAGCTGCCAAAAGCCTGATTCCCCTCGGGGGTGGGGCAGGCAGATCCACTCCGAACCAGAGCTTCGGCCCCCGCGGACGGCCGGGCGGCGTGCGGGGCGCCGTGCACGCTGCTGGGAGCCCGCGCGGACTGCGAGAGACCCCACGTGTTTGCTTTCAGGTTTTGCCAGTTTCCACAAGAAATCGTTGTTCAGATGGTGGAGAGGTGTCGGGTCAGGAAGCTGCAGCTGCTCGCCCACCAGTACATGATCGCCAGCAAGGTGGAGTTCTACATCAGCGAGAGCCTGCCGGAGTACTTCGTGCCCTACCAGGCCGAGCGGTTCCGGAGACTCGGGTAGGTGACGCGGAAGGCTCCCGACGGGAACTCTTAACCCCACGCCGCGTGTCCGAGCGGCGGGAGCGAAGGGCCCGCCTGTGCCTCAGTCCTGGGTCAGGCTCCCGTGTGGGTCTGAGCCACTGCCTCGGGGGACGCGCCCGGAAGCCGCGCTGTCGGTGACAGCAGCGTCCGTCTCTGCTCCTCAGATGCAGAGCTTGTTTCCGGAAAACTGGGTAGACTACGGTTTCCGGGCTTTTCCCGACGCGTTTCCATCCTAGACTTGACTTTGACTGAAACCCGTTGAGTTCGGTTCCGTTGTGCGCACGTGCTCTGCCCTGTGATTCGGGCGTGTGCTGTCCCTTTCAGCTACGTCTCGCTCTGTGACAACGAGAAGACGGGCTGCAAAGCCCGGGAGCTGAAGTCCGTCTACGTGGATGCGGTAGGACAGTTCCTGAAGCTGATTTTTCACGAGAACCATGTCAACAAGTACAACATATACAACCAGGTGAGACGCGCCCTCCCCGTGCCCGCAGCCCACCTCCTCGCGGCGTCGCGGGGAGGCAGAGGCGTTTCAGATTGCGTTTAAGTTGCTGACTTTTGTGGAAGAGTGAGAGGCTGTCCGGGAGCCGTGCCGTCGGGAGCCGCTGCCCCTCGCGAGGGGGCACGCTGGGCGCCGGGCCGACCCAGGTGCGGGGGGCGCTCAGGCTGGGGGCCCCAACCCAGGGCCTTCGCGTGAGGGAGAGAACCCGTTACGCCGTGAGACGGTGCTGTGGTGCTGTCAGGTTCCAAGGCCGTATCCTCTGCCGCTTCTTCCAATGCGGTGCCGCGTCCACCGGAAAACTCAGAACTACCTCCGTGGCTGCTGCTGCTTCTGCGACGTGACTCTCTCCTAGACACGCCCGCTAACGCTCCACGAGACGAACCCCTGCATGGACTTGGAGACGGGCTTTCACGGCGGCGGCCCGGCTCCGGGTCCTCATGCTTGTCTCTCCCTCCCTCGTTCGGTTCATGCTCCGGCGCGACTCACGTAGTAGAAACGGTCGTGTCCGAAGCAGAGTCTTCAGTAACGTCACGCGGACAGCAGTGCCCGCGCCGGAAGAGCAGGGCTGTCCCCGAGCCAGAGTTGCACAGCCGGCACGTGAGCTGGGGACAGCTCTGAGGTGCGGGTCCATCGCTCGGTCTGCCGCAGCGCGCCACCGCGACCCCAAAGACTGTCGGCCCCACAGCCACACCCCGTCACTCACTTCAGCCGCACTGACGCTCGGGGGGGGGCGTGGGGGAAGGGGCGTCCTCCGCCTCCGAGGGGAGCCATGGACCCAGACAGACCGAGCCGTGCTGACGCGGCTTTCCGTCCCTTGTCTGGTTTTCCAACGTGGAACAGACGAGCTGGGCTCTGCGGGGACGGTTCCATGCGATGCTCTGTTAAAACCGGGGAGGTTGTGAGCCATGACCATCTTAATGTACTTCAGATGTTGAAATAACCATCTGATTAGGCGCTGGAACGTTAACTTGCATCGTTTACAAGAACTGGTAATAATAAACGTATAATGGGACATTTCACAGATAATGCACCTCGGTGCCTGTCATCCCATCTGCGACAGGGTGAGCACAGAGCTTGCCGTAAAGGTGTGCGTCACCTCGAGCATCTCACACTTAATCTCCCCCGCTTCCCTCTCTCTTAGGTCGCTCTGGTTGCGGTGAATATCATCGGAGACCCTGTGGAGTTTGGTGATGAAAGCAACATTGTAAGTTTGGGGAGTTTCGTTCTTAAAGAAGAAAGTGTATTTCTAAAAACAGAGGATTGATTATTTTTGTCATAAAAAGTGTGAAAATCTTTATGAAATGGTTGACTAACTAGCCGATAATTTTTAGCAGCTGTAGCGTATTAAACTTTCTTTTACTCAAGAATTTTAACTCTGTCGGGGCGCCTGGGTGGCTCAGTGGGTTAAGCCTCTGCCTTCGGCTCAGGTCATGGTCTCAGGGTCCTGGGATCGAACCCACATCGGGCTCTCTGCTCACGGAGAGCCTGCTTCCCTTCCTCTTTCTGCCTCTCTGCCTACTTGTGATCTCTGTCAAATAAATAAATAAAATCTTAAAAAAAAAAAAAAAGAATTTTAACTGTGTCTCCAAAAGACTAGGATTCTCGAAGCCTGTAGACGTCTTTATATCACACACCGCCTCTTGGTTCAGGTTTCACGTTGTTCCTGTTTTCCTCTGAGACACTAAGCAGAGCTTTTTCTCCCAAAGTCCTCTAGAGAGAAGCTGATTGACCATTACCTGGGGCACAACAGTGAGGACCCAGCTCTGGAAGGAACTTGTACTGGGTAAGAGTCTCCCCACAAGGCCCTCGCTCCTAGGACTCTCCTCAGAGTGGCCAAAGTGTGAGTCACCTACAGAGGATTGCGGGTTCGAGACCCTCTGAATTCTGTTTGGAACTAGATAAGCCACTGATGGGATTGCCTTAAAGACTCTTAAAGATTAAGGTCACGGTTGGACTTAGCACACCTTCATTTATGGCCCAGCGGAGACCGCTCCGTTTCCTGTGTGCTCACGTCCTGCTTGAGGGCTCCTCCGTGCAGGTGAGAGGACTGTTGCCATCCTGTGCTACTTTACCGGCACAGCCAGCGTCACAGGCAAGAATGGAAGGAATCCGTGAACCCAGATCATCAGTCACTAGAGCTTCATCTGATGTCCACTTAAGCCCTCCGCACTCTCCTCCGCCCCGTGACGGTGGGGCTCCCGCCTCCCTCGGGCTGGTGCCCTCGTGAAGCCCGGGCTGCAGGCCCAGGGAGGCTCCCCCAGAAGCAGAGCTCGCTGTCCGCGGGCTCGCACAGTTGGCACAGCCAGTGGCTCCAGAGTGGCCGCAGAGAGAATCTCTGCATGTTTCCTGCAAGCGCAAGAGCCCACTTCAGAGCGAATCGCCTCGTCAGCGGTTTGGACGGTCTTGCTTCCTGTGGGGCCTCCCTGGGCCTCCAGCCTGGCTGCCACGGGGTGTCCGGGTGGGGACCGCCACACTGTCCCCACCGTCTGTCGGCCCCATCCCCGGGACAGCTCTTCGGCTCTGCCCCCACTGAAGCCCCAGTGGCGGACGGCGGGCAGCCTACCCAGCGGCCAGTCTGAGGGTCTCCCGTGGGGGTCGTTTGGGTCACTCGGACTCTGATTAAATGAGCTGAGGGCAGTGCGGCCCCATACACGCCCCACGAGTTCCTGATCAAGTTGGCCCCCTGGCCGGGCCGACTGCGGTTTGTCTGTCCTGACTCCTCCGCAGGGCTTTCCGGTCTGTGGAAGGCTTGTGTGCGGGGCCCAGCCAGGGCCACCGCTGGGGGGCATTCGTGAGTCGAGCAAGACCTGTTCTGGGGAAGCGCCCGCGTTCCTGGAGCTGTGACTCCCAGGCCAGATGATGGCGTGTTTTTCTGTGGAGCGTTTTCATAACGAAGTCTTTGTTCTCATCTCTAGGACTTGACTTAGAAATACAGTATGTGTTTCGGTAGAAATAGTTAAGCTTGTGCCAATACCACAGCGTCTTGCTCTTCAGTCCTCGTGAGATTAATTGATGTTCCGAGCTGCGGAGGCTGAGCCCGCCACCAGGCCTGGCGGAGCTGCCGTAATGCGCGTCCTGATCTCCAGGAGTCGGGAAGTGCGGGGGGGAACGCGTGATCGTTCTGAGAAACGATGTCATCCTGGGTCCTGTTTCAGTTTATTTTTAGACAATCAGATCTTTTGTGATAAGTAATACTGCCATGGAGACTCGCCCATATCTAAGGTATCCACGTCACCGCCGACGACTGGCTTACCCTGTGCGGCCGGCGTGGCAGGCGGAGACTGGGAACGCGTCCTCGGTGTGCACTGCTGTTGGGCGCTGAGCCGGGCGCTGCGCCGTTAGGCCCCAGAGAAAGCTGCGGCCGCTATAGGGTTTGAAAGGAAGAATGAGATAATCAGGAATGGGTTGCTCAGGTCACTAAGCAGAACTGTGACTGCCGGGAGGACTTTTCTGACCTCCCAGGACTTGGGATACCGCGCAGCCTGACCCTCTGAGCTGAGGCCGCGGTGTAGCCCGCCTGCCTCTTCGGTGCTTATCGCAGTCGCTGTGGCGCTGGTGCCGAATGTGGACGCCTGGACCACCGCGGACCCACTGAGTCAGCCTCTCTGAGCATGGGGCCTGGCGGTCTGCTTTGGCTTGGGCTTTCCCCCAGTCTCCAAGTGATTCATGGGCACAGGTGTGTCCCCGATGCCCAGAACAGAGCCGGGCAGAGTCCACACTCAAAGTATTTATGGAACAATGACCGCACCGAAGGCTCAGTTGCCCCTGGAACAGTTTAACTAATGTCCAGGAGACCTGCCTGCCCGTAAGAGCTGGGTGGCCTGAGGCCCCTTCCTGGTTATTCTGAGCTTCCACTGTCTCGGCAGGAATGCCCCGGGAGCAGGTGTGTGGGCTGCCACGGCTGCGACCGAACCCCTAGCAGGAGCGCAGAGGGCTCCCTCTACCACCGCCCTGGCCCCCACGGCAAAGTTAGCTCTAAAAGGTTCATTTCTTTCCTTTAGGAAATCTGACGATATTTCTCCGCTAGACGACTTAGCTTTTGACATGTATCAAGATCCAGAAGTAGCCCAGATCATACGGAAATTAGACGAGAGGAAACGTGAAGCTGTCCAAAAGGAGCGTTACGACTATGCCAAGAGGCTAAAACAAGCTATTGCTGATTTGCAAAAGGTACGGCTCCTGGAGAGAACGGCCTTGGCGCGGGCGTGGGAGGAGGCGGTCAGTGGCCCTGACCGCGGGCGCAGCAGAGGCGTAGGTCGCTGAAAGCTGTAGACACTAGTGTGGGTCCGAGGAGGTCAGCAAAATAAAGTTATGGACGGATGAGCCCCTAGAGGAAATGTAGGTGAAGCCACGCGCTTACTCTGTCCTGACGCCGTCCCCAGACGCTACACGGCCGTCCTGAAGTGATAGAAACACCGAGACGTCTCCTGTCCCCGAGAACTTGGCGGTGCGGGCCAGCGCACCTGCTGTCGTGGGGCCCGTGCGCGGCGCCCCCACCCCCTGAGCAGGCTCCGCGGGCGGGCGGCACCCCCGTGCCCCGGGCCTCGCTGCACACCGGCGGGCGGGGGGAGTGGGGGGCGGAGGCACGTGTGAAGCGGCGCGGCCCCGTGTGCTTCAGGTCGGGGAGCGGCTTGGGCGGTTCGAGGTGGAGAAGCGCTGTGCGGTGGAGAGGGAGGACTACGACCTGGCCAAGGAGAAGAAGCTGCAGATGGAGGGGTTCCGCAGCCGGGTGTACGAGCAGCTGCAGCGGCACAGCCTCGTGGACACCGAGCCGGTGGGTGCCCGGCCCTGCCCCGCGGACCCACGTGTCCTCCGAGGGCGCAGGGGAGCGCATGGCTCCGTCACCAGCAGGCCACGGTTCCGATGGGCGGCGTCAGCTCCGGGACCCACGTCGGAGGCGCTGCTGGGCACGCGCTCGCAGGCAGACTCAGGGCAGGGGGTGCGGGGACAGGCCCGGGATCTCGCCTCTCCTCCCCAGCTCGCCCTCCTCATTTGTGAGATGACCTGAGGGCAGGGCTGCCCCACGTATACCTCACGAGCGGCCACGGGGTGGGGGGTTGTGTGAGGAGAACCCTAACAGCCTCGGCTTGTCGAGACCAGTGTCCTGGAAGACGCTCTGCCACGGATCTCTAGAAGCCCCAGAGCAGCAGGTGTGCGACCCGCATGGCACAATCACGCGGGATAGGACAGACCCTGGAGCCACGCTGCCTGGGCTCCGATGCGGCCCCCTTGCTGGCAGTGTGATCTCAGGGTCCTTCCTTAGCCGCTCTCAGTTTCCCTCTCCCATTTATGGGGTAACCTTGTGCATTAAATGAGAACATCTGTCTGGCACGTTTACTGGCATGGCAGGCACACGGTAGCCATGTCGCAATGACCCAAAACAGCCTGTTCTTGCCCCCATGGGGTGCACGGCCACACCAGGGCTGGGGACGCCCAGGTGCTTCCTACCCCACGTGCCGCGTCCCTGCTGACAGGTGTGTATGCGTGCTTCCACACTGGGTGACCTGGGCCCCGGGCTTGCCATCACGCTGGCGCCCGGGTGGGCTCTGTAGGGCACACAGCCACTGTCAAGAGACAGTTGAAAGCCTGAGATAGGACTGGGGGCACTGTTGATGCAGATTGTCACTCTGCCTTCCTAAAGGCTTGTGTCACCCCTCTCCCCCGAAGGGTGTGGCAACAGCGCTAGGAGTGAAGTGTCCCGTTTTTCCCCAGATGCGAAGGGCTTCTGACCTGCCCCTCCACCCCCTGGCTCACTCCACCAGTCCTCGCCACCCACAGCCAGTGCCATCTCTACTGCAAGAAGAAAGTGCACCAGAAAGCCGGTTTGCAGAGCCTTGCCTTCAGGACAAGCCTCCAGCGCATCCCCGGGGCCCTTCTCAGCACTCTGCAGTGGACCTCACACCGCCCGCCGCAGACCCCCATCTCAAGACCCACGTAGGTAACTCGGCTGTGTGCGGTTCATTGAGCAGACACACAGGGAGGACCCATGTGGTGCCAAGGGTGCACGACGGCAGAACCTTCCTGGCCTGCGTTCCAGGAGAGGGTAAATGTTGACGCCAGAGCGTGGGGGGCAGACGTAGCCAGCAGGTAACGACATGTCACTGGAGGTCCTGTCCGCAGGCAGAGGTGTCAGGCCTCCCTGTTTCTGTCCCATCAGCCGGTCGTCCGGGACACCCCGTCCTTCTGAGCCTTGCCTTTCCTCTCTGTACAGATGTGTGAGCCTCTGCTTGAAGGTTTGTTTCCGGGGACAAACGAGACCATGTTTGTGGGGTGCCCGGCACGAACCGGCTGCAAGAGAACCTCCACGCGAGTCATGCGTGGTTACCGTGCTTGGAGGGTTTCTGTGCTGTGAGTCCCCGAGCACCTTGCTCAGACGGGGCCACTCGGGACATCAGAGCTCGTGTAGGCTTCAGGGCCCGGCAGCTCCGCAGTGTCCTCAGCAGCTGCTCTCTTCCTGTCCCTCCTCTCCGTTTCCGTGGCTCCCAGTCTCCCCAGAGCTGGAGCTGTCACACGGCCCTCAGCTTCACGTCTGCACACTGTCCCCTCGGAGCGGGAGTGCGTCCCATTCTGAGCAAGAGTCTCTGAGTTTGTCAGTCACGTGCCCGCCTCCGAGTGAGGACGAGGACCGAAGGAGGACCTCGCTGGAGCCCCAGCGGGCGTGCAAGGCGGCATGGCCGGTGGACTCTGGGGAGGGAGGCGGGTGTCAGGTGGGCACGGGCAAGTGGGTGCTGCAGCCCGTGGCCCAGGAAAGCCAGAGAGGATGGCACTGGCGCTGCTGCCCTCCCAGGGCACCGCTCTGAAGGCCCCGTCATCCCCACTGGGAGCATCTCCTCTGTAGCATCATTACTCCAAGTCACATTGAATATTTTTGTAAAATGCCCTAATTTTCCCTTTGTCCGCATGTCAGCGTGTTTTGTTTTACAGCAGAGTAGATTTTAGAACACAAGTACCTCACCTGCACGCGCGCCCAGTTAATAAGTCAGCGGGTGTCCAACGGGAGTGTCACTGTGACACCTGCCTCGGAAAATGACTCTGGAATCTGTTCCCGCCTAATTTCCCGAAAGGTTGCCACCTATGTACGTGTCAGGTGGCCTGGGGATGGAAGCCCCAGGAGGTGGGGTGTCACCCATCGCATGGCGAGGGCCCAGCGAGCCTCTGCGGGGTTGGGGGGTGCGTGTGGCAGACTGCCGTCCGCCCAGAGCGCAGGAAGGCTGTAAAGGGTCGTGAGCTTGGCTGTCTGCTTTAGTATACACCTGCCAGGTAACGGTCAATTTAAAATGAGGCCTGATACCTATTTCTAAGTGACAGACTAAGGAAAAGAAGTCTTGTCAGGGAAGAAGACATAATAACTTTGCCGCTGTAAGCTTCACGTCCGCTGAACTGTGATCAGTAGTGCTGGGTGGCAGCCGAGGCTAAATCTGGGTCGCTTTTCTGTTGGGTCTGCAGTGCGCTTAGAGAGGTGTGGAAGCCGTGATCTCATGTTTTCAGCTGAATTCTGTCGTATAAATTACTCTGATCTGTTGCAACTGCTGTCGTGCGGAGCAGGAGGCCTTCGGTGTAGACGTGGTGGCGGCAGGTGGGGAGCCCGGGGAGCTCTGCAGCCGCCCTTCCTCTCCCGTAGCTCCCGTCTGTGCCCTACGATGAGCGGCCCCTTCCTGCCTCGCGGAAGCAGCCGGCAGCGGCCGCCCTGGAACCAGAAAAGAGTGACACTGATACCAGCGAGGCTCCCAGAGGAGGAGCCGCTGGAGAGCCGGAGCCCTTGACCGAGAAGGCCCTGAGGGAGGCCGGCCCCGCCGTGGATGTGCTGGGAGAAAGCCTGGTAGGCCGAGGGCCACGGGCGGGTCTGGCCGATCGGGTAGGAAATGTCCAGGGATGCGCCCTCGGCTTTGTGACATCGAGGCTTCCCTTTGGACTCCATATTCAGCCGAAGTCTTTCAATGATTATTAATTATATAAAACACCAGAAACAGGCTAGAATTTAAGATTCTGTGAATGCATGTTCCTTTTAGACTGGGGGTTTCTGTCTCGTACTGACAGAGCTGGGGTTGAACACCCAGGGCGGGTGGTGGCAGAGAGACCAGAAGACGAGGTGTCTCCATATGGAAATGAGCCCAGTGGGTTTTCCCCGCGTTCCCAGGATTTCTCCTCGCGGAACTTCTACTTCCCGTATTTTAACAGGCTTCAGGCTTCAGCATTGCAGTGTTAGAGAAATCACTTCCCTAAACACACACGCTTACTCTGTTCCAAGACTTTTCTCCGCGTGTTGGGTTGCGCGGTGTCGGGGGGTGGCGTCGCTGCTGTGCCCGCTGAGTCGGGCCGGCCTCCGCTCTGCGGTAGGTCGCAGGGGCCTACTCCAGGACGTGGTCATACCGGGAGGACGCCTTGCTCGCCCTGTACAAGCGGCTGACGGAGATGCCCGCTGGGGCCCCGAAGGAGGAGCTGAAGAGCACACTGCGCGCCTCGGTCTTCCTCGTGAGAAGGGCCCTCAGGGACATAGTGACCCCGGTGAGTGCCCTCTGCCCTCAGAGTCCCGGCTGCGGTGCCCCAGGGGCTTGGGTGGCCCGGGGATAGCACAGCGTGTCGCTAGGCATGAAGGTTCTCCAGCAAGAAACGTCAGCGAAGAGCCTGTGCCGTCTGTCCTCAGGGGGCCATGCGCGCTGCCCTCGACCGCCATCAGCCTCCCCGCGCCCTAGAAGCCAGGGTCCGCAGAGGCCCGGCTCCCAAGGACCGGTGAAATGCTCGGTTCCCGATTTTCCTTTTCGCGGAACCCGAGGAGCTTGGGTTTATTCTGGATTCCCTGGGCCATGAGAGTGAGCACGCCCGGGGCACACTGCTGCACAGCCGCAGCTGGGAGGGCTCGGGGTGTGGCCCCCAGGCCGCCGCCACCGTCTGACAGGTGAGATGAGAGCGCGCCCCTTCCGGACGCGGCACGGTATTCAGAAGGTGGTTTCCAGCTCGCTGTCCCCAGCCTCTGGGGCAGCACGGGTTGTCCAGCATAATGCCCGTGTTTGTCACCGGTGGTCAGTGTGTTTTCTTTGCTGGGGTGCAGTCACGGGAACTCCTCTGCTTTTACCGCTTTTTTCTAGGTTTTTCAGGCTTCTTTAAAATTGTTGAAAATGATGATTACGCAGTACATTCCTAAGCACAAACTGAGTAAGCTTGAAACCGCTCACTGTGTGGAAAGAACCATCCCCGTCCTGCTCCCCAGGACTGGAGACTCCTCGGCTCGCCTCCGAGTCGTTGCCTCGAATTTTATTCAGGTACGAGCTTCGTCTTAAAGTTCGGAACAGTCGGTGAGGAGCCCGTTACGGCGCTGTTTGACCGTGCGACTACCTTAGCCGCTCCTGCTCTCCTGAGAGCGTTAGCGATCCTGCTGACTCCCTGTCCTGCTTGCCTGGGGCTCCGAGAGCCGGAGTCCGCCTTGACGAGAGTCTGACGCCTTCCGGCAGAAAGACGCGGAAAACCAGACGGGAATAGAAAACTGGGGGTAAAGAGACCGTAACGGTGGCATGACTCAGTCTGGAGAGTCCTGTTCGCTCAACAGGCGCCTCCCCCAGGCCACGCGCTGTGGGGACAGCGAGAGCTCTGGGGGCTCGGGCCCTGAGTGAGACCCGCGCGTGGGCTTCAGCAGGTCCCCGGGTTCCTCCCGATCCCATCAACACTCGGTTGGGAAGGACTCCGCAGCTCTCCCGCTGTCTCGGGGGTCGCGGTTGCAGCGTGAGGAGCACCCGTCCCACTTCCTTTAACCTGAGCCCTGGGGGAGAATGAGCGGCAGTAGGCGAGGCTGACGGGGAGGTGACGCGTGCTCCAGTCCTGCGAGGGGCTCCCGCTCCGCGGGGCTCCGAGTCTGGGGCAGGTGGCGCCTCTCGACAGGCCCGTTGAAAAGGAGAGTGTCATTCCTCCGTTTCCTCGTGTATTTTTTAAGGGAGGAAGAGGAGGTGGAGACGAGGGGCGAGGCTGAGGGGGAGAATCCCAAGCAGGCTCCCTGCTGAGCAGGAACCCAGTGCAGGGCTCAGTCCCGTGACCCCGAGATCAGGACCTGAGCCGAAATCAAGAGTCGGGACTCAACCGACTGAGCCACCCGGGAGCTCCCAAGACGGATTTCTGGGTGTGTCGCGGCCCACGGGCTCCAGCCTCTCGTCAGTCCTCCTCCTGCGTCCGGCTGCCCGAAGGCTGAACACCTTAATCACAGAAAGGCTTGCTCATTCCGTGGGGCCTCCCACGCCCCCGTGAGCCCACAGGGGTCTCGCCACGCAGAGACCGCGCGCCGCTACTCTCTAGGCCGACGGATCATAGATAGTGACACGATATCATTTGTTTTAGAATTTTAGAAACTAGAAGACCTTTTTCCTGAAGTTGGGAAATCCCGAGGAGTGAAACCTTTAGTTTTAGATCACATTTCTTGTCCAGGCGTCCTTTGTCTGTGAGTGATCATGTTTTATTTTTTATGATTTGGGGTTTTGTTTTGAATCATTATATCTTAAATAGAACACATGCGCATTAGAGATAAACTATTTTACTGCCGTATTTTATTCCCTATTTTTTCCTTCGACATTGACCTCGAGGACTGAACTGAAGTATACTAACCTGCCTCTAGCATTGTCCAGCACATATTCACAGTCGTGTTGGTTTTCCTAGGAAATGGCCTTGTTCAAGGAAGTCAAGTCTCTCCAGATTATCCCGTCGTACTTGGTGCAGCCGTTAAAAGCCAACACTTCGAACCACCTGGCCATGAGCCAGATAGGCCTCCTGGCCCGGCTTCTGAAAGACCTGGGCACCGGGGGCTCGGGCTTCTCCATCGACAACGTGATGAAGGTAAGCTCACCGCTGGTGCCATGCGGCCGAGGCCTCGGCGCTTGCGGTGGGCCTGGAGCGGGTGGGAGCCTGGACCGTCAGTGTTTGTCGAGTGAGTGAACGAGTGAACGGCGGCAGAGAAGTAGCCACCGCTTCACCTAGCAGAGGAGGGCACCGGAAGGCTTCCGGCTCCTCGCTCTGCCGCGGGGCACGCATGTATGGACACTGGTCCACGGTGGCGGACGGACTACAGAGAACCCGTGTGCCTGAGGACACCCCGTGGTGCAGCAGGACCGGACGCCCTGACGAAAGCTCGGACGTTCTGGGAGAGAGACTACCAGCGCAAGGAGTCCCTCCCTGATTTCAGATGTGCGGGAAGGGAGCTCGGAGCGCGGCCGGCACATGGCCAGACGCCGAGCTGTGGCACTCTCACGACAGCTCGTCCCCGGGCAGCCCACACACAAGCGCTCTGCGTTTGCTCCCATCCATGCGGGAAGGGGTGGGTCTCCGTGGATCCCACATGTGCAGCGACTCGGAAGCCTGGACTGGGTCCTCATGGAGTCACATGTGCCGTCAGGAGAGGCAGGAGCAAATCATGCCACTTCCATTCCTGTGTTTTCTCTACTGGAGTGTGATTTAGACACTGAAGTAAATAAGCCTTCGGACACTCCCTCCTCTGGCTTCTGGAGCTCCGTGCCCCACGCACCCCACGCTTGGCCTCGTCGTCTGGGTCTCTTTTCTGGTTTTTCTTCATCCTCCTGATCTCGTTAACTTTGGAGCGTCCAGGCCTCCTTTTCTCATTTCTGTGCACACACCTTCCCTCGGTGACCCATCCGTGGAAGACACAGTCTCTGTGCCTGCGCCCCCCGGACGCCTGACTCCTCCAGCAAGCCGTGTCTGCCCCTCGTCCCAGTGGAGCACCGGCCCTCCCCTCTGACCTGCTCCGTCTCAGCCTTCCCCATTCCTGTAAATGACAATGGCGTTCTTCTCTTTGCTCAGCAAGGGCTGTGGCTCTTCTGCAGATACATCCAGATGCTGGCCAGGCATCCCCACGCCCCTGCTGTCCTCAGGTTCGGCCCCTGTCATCACTTGCCTGGCCGGCCACTGCCAGCTCCCCAGTGGACTTCTCCTCCTGACTCGCCGTGCAGTCACATGGACCACTCTCTGTCTTGCCTCCAAGTGCAGTTTGCTTGTTCCCCAGCACAGAACACGAAGCCTGCCCCATTACACATTGCAGTTCCCGTTACACAGCGCCCTGCTTCGAGATGCCGGCGTTGGCGTCCGTCCCAGTCCGCTGCAGCGGCAAACACACACCTCAGCGGGGTAGCATGGGAAGCGTTGGTCACAATGCCGGGTGGTCCCGTGCAGCTCGCCAGGAGAGCTGTCACTCTGCCCCACACGGGCTTTCGGGCCTCCATCTCTCCACTAGGACACCACCAGCTTCTCACACGACTCGGGGGTCACTGAACAGACGAAGTGAGTCGGGGTGGTGAGGGGGTCTTTGTGGGCCGGGCCGCTCCCACCCACCCTTCCCCGGACGGGCACTTGGGCCCGGGACGCGTGGCATAGCTGTGCCCGTGGAAGAAGGCAGTCGGCTGGTCAAGCACGCGTCTGTATCTGGGTCCCCCTGCACGTGGGAAGGATGGATCCAGGTGGAGGAAAGAGAAGAAAGAGGTAAAGAGAAGTTGGAAGGAGGGGTCAGTTCCGGCAGGAGCGGAGTCCCCCAGTGGCCGACGGGATTGGGCTCTGACGTAGCCGCAGGAGGGCTGGCTGCATGCGGAGTGGGGAAAGTGCATCCTCTTCACGGACGAGGTCTGCTTGAAGCCCGATCGGACACTGGAGTTTGAGAGACAGGAGCGACATATGAAACTGCCCCTTGACGTCTGAGCAGCTGAACTGACCAGAAATGCCTCAGGTCGGGACACTCTGCGCTTCCCAGGACGCCCGTGGCACCTGTTGGGGCAAGTGTGGCACGGGGCCAGTCAGCGTGCTTCTCAGGTCTGCAGGCACATTCCGTTTGGCCCGTGACTACACAGGAAGAAGGGATCCCGAAGTGACTTAGTGATGGACACGTGGGACAGGAAAGACTGCAGGGAGGTGACAGATGGGAAAAGACAGTGGTGGGTCCAAAGTGGACCAAGGGCCCCAGTGGGGCTGAGGAATTGTCCAGGGAGGGAGTACAAAAAAGTGGGAAAGGTAGAAGGTGACCTGCAGAGGGTGGGACTCCTAGAGGCCAGGACTCCTCGGGGCAGTGGCACAGTTGGTGGCCGGGCCCGGGGTGGAACCAGGAGCCTGTGGCAGGCCAAGATGGTGGAAGTGCGAGGCCAGTGCCCAGAGCCCCACGGGCAGATGTCAACTTTCTGAGCATGGTAGGGACGGCGCGGGATGGGACAGAGGTGTCACGGCGGGTCCTTGTGACACCACACCATAGAGCAGCTAAAGTGGATCGTGGCCAACGAACGTCCATGACAGGAATGTGGGGTAGGGAGAAGGGAGGTTTCAAAGAAGGACAAGCACAGTGTACTATTGAGAATGTCCAACAAAACCCCACGTATGCACCCAGCACGCACGCGCACACCCAGCACGCACACACAGATGCGCACACACACACACACACACACACACACACACACTAGTGAGCGCGCGTCTGGGTGGGCCCCAGAGGCTTCTGCTACCATGTTTCGTTTCTTAAAGATCCGAAGCAGACATGGCCAGATTACAATGTCGGTTAACGTGGGTGGTGGACACGTGAAGTTTCTCATGTTTCCTCTTCTCTGTGATTGGAAGATTTTATAATATATAATTTAATATGAGTCTATGCGAGGATGGAACCTAGAAAATGTTTGTTGGCCTGTGAGTGCAGAGCTGCGTGTGTACAGCCAGCGTGAGCTCCGCTGCGTGTGTGAGGCAAACGGAGAAAAACTCGGTGTCGTGATAGCCAGAGTTCTGTGGGTGGTGGTCTTTTTTTTCCTTTTCAAACTTGTATAATGTGCCACTATTTCTTTTATGCTGGGGAAAAATAAACTCTGTTATTGTCAGACTCAGTCACCACAAGAACCCCTCCTGACCTGTGTTCAGTTTTCAGTGAGCGCCCTGGAGCACAGAGTGTATGAGGTCCGCGAGGCCGCGGTTGGAGTCGTTTTGGACATGTATAAGCAGCACCGGGCTCTTATTCTGGAGTACCTCCCTCCGGATGACAACACCACGCGCAAGAATGTTCTCTATAAAACAATTTTTGAGGGATTTGCTAAAATCGATGGCAGACCTACAGATGCTGAAATTAGGGTAAGTCAACTTTTATGAAATTACGACTTAATCCTCTGTTGAAGCTGTTTGGTCACCCAATAAACCGACAGATTGTTCAAGGAGCTTCAGGTGCAGGAGACCAGGGGAGCTCCCCTGGTTCAGGTCCTGGCTGCTGCACACCCTGCCTGGGAGACTGTCTCCCCGTCCACGAACAGGAACAGTGACAGCCGGGAGGACGTGTGCGTTTTATCCGTTCATCGGGTGAAGCTGGGCAAGGTGGTTTGACCCCAGTTGTATTGTTAGCCTCAGTGACTGCCGTACGTGTAAGAAACGTAATTCACGTGCCATCATGTTCTCCCGATTTGTAAGACTACCCTAAAATACTATTGTAATGGCATTTTATTCTAATTTTATTCTAATCTAATTTTATTCTAATTCTAATATTCTGATTTCAATACCAGGCACAGAAGAAAGCAGCTACAGAAGAAGCCGAAAAACGAAAGAAAGAAGAGATTAAAGCTTTGCAAGGGCAGTTGGCCGCGCTCAAGGACACTGAGGCCGAAGCCCAGGTTGGGAAGGCCACCGTCTCCCCCACCCGCACGCTCGCGGACGCCCTGACTGCTGTCCCGCAGACACATAGACGGCGTGCTTGCTTTCCTCTCACGGCGCGATGTAGATGAGACCTGTAGGCTGTGTTGCTCTTTAAAAACTAGCTTCGGGTTGCATAAAAGGAACCGTCCGTCAGCTAGTTGGAATTAGGTACTGATTCCAGGGAGTGGCTTGAGCTGCTGGCGATGGTTAGAGAGGAAACTCCAGGACTAACGGCAGGAGGTGCAGGACACATTTCCTCTTCGCAGCTCCTAGCCTCCCTCAGAGGCAAAGGACGAAAAGAAGCTTGTAAGTGAAGATCCGATTTCCATGCACTGAAGAAGGCAGGTTTCAGGGAACAGTTCCCCCTCAGGAAGTCTCTGGTCCTCAGCCTCCAGGAGATGCCATCCAGGGTGTCAGAGAGTGACTGCCCTGTTTCTGGGATTTACACCAGTTTCAGGATGTTCACTTTGTCATTCAGGCCCTTAGGTTGAAAGAAAAGGGGAGGGTTGGGAGGAGCCCATCAGGGAGCACGAGGTTTCAGGGGTGCGGGAAGAGAAGGTTCTAGAGTGTGCTGCATGGCCCGTCCCTGGTGACGGGACCACACTGGGCCCGCACAGGCTGCTAGGAGGACAGAGCTCGCGGTGAGGGTTCTTGCCAGGCCTCAGAGAGAGAGAAAGCAGCTGAGTGTGTGCTGGAGTGCCTGTGGCCCAGAGCCGTAGTGACGATTCGGGAGGCGCTGGCCTCTGGGAAGAAGAAGACAGAAGGGGAGGGGCCGTGGGGGAAGGGGGCTCCTGGGGTTGGCGCCTCACACCATGGAGTCAGGGTGGTTCTTTTTTTTTTTTTTTTTTTAAGATTTTATTTGTTTTGAACAAGAGAAGTGGGGGAGAGGCAGAGGGAAAGGGAGAAGGAGGCTTCCCGCTGAGCAGGGAGCCCTGTGCTGGGCTCAGTCCCAGGACCCTGGAATCATGACCTGAGCCGAAAGCAGGTGCTTAATTACTGACCCCCCCCCCCGCCAGGTGTCCTTCAAGCGTGGTCCTTTAGGGCATCCATGTTTCGTCCGATTCTCACAGCCGCCTGCCAAAGCAGGTCCAACTTCCTAATGTTATACAAACGAAGAAACAAATTTATTTATTTATATTTTGAGAGAGGAAGAGAGTGTGAGTGGGGGAAGGGACAGAGACGGAGAGAGAATCTAAGCAGGCTCCACGCCCAGCACAGGGCCCAACACAGGGCTTGATCTCACGACCCTGAGGCCATGACCTGAGCCAAAATCAGGAGTCAGACGCTTAACCCACTGAGCCACCCAGGCGCCCCAGTGGGGAAGCAAATTTTTAAAAAACTAAAGTGACTTAAAGCACAGACCTCTCAGGGGTTGAGCCAGGACAGCCAGACTATGCTGCTCACCAGCCCCCTCCCCATCACAGCACTGAGCCACAGGGAGTCCAGCCCCCGATGGTGCGGGTTCCACTAAGGCCATGTGCACCCCACAGGTATCTGTGGACATGGTACTGGGTAACCTCATCCTTCAGCTTTCCCGGCACCTTCATCACTTCTCCGTTTGTTACGTGTTTGCTGAGCACCTGCTCGGTGCTGGGCATGGTGCTGGGCTCCGGGAATAAGCCGGGAACAAAACCAAGTCATGACCCCTCCCCAGGGCCACGGCTCCAAGGGGAAGAGACAGTGAAAGAAAGCGCAGCACAGGGTAGAGCGCACAGTGGGCACGGACGTCAGCCCGCTGTCTTCAAACAGTCGCTGACGATGCTGGGATCTCTTTCTCTGTTGTTTTTATCGCGGTAAAATATTCATAGCATGTTTTAACCCATTGTAACCGTAATGGAATGTACACTCTGTGCCACTAAGTGCCCTCACGGGGCTGGCACCAGGCCCACCATCCAGCTCCAAAACTTCCGTGAATGACAGAATTTTTAGACCGCCTGATCGCTCCAGAGTTTTAGCAAAAAGGATTTAGAAGTTACTGATGGGTTTCCCAAGCTCTTACCAAGAAGGTAACACTGGAAACTGCGATTCAGGTTTCAGCGTTGTTTACGTGGTCTCCCTGCAAAACGCACAAACCCATCTCTCTTAAGAGGTTTTGTTGCCTAAAATCCAGTGCCACAGAGTTTGCCTTCCATGTAGGCACAGAAATCGTGTGAGCCAGGCGCCGGCCTCATGTAGTCTGCTGCCCTCCCCAGCTCTAGGGTGGCATCGTGCGCTGTGTCTCCCTCTCCAGGCCGGGCCGCGACAGAAGTCACTTACTGTGATGCGAGGCTTGCTGCTCTCAGACACGGCAGACCATACCCATGTTTGTAGCTCGTCCCTTACGTGCTGGTGTGGGGCCGCCCACTGTCCCTCGTCTCTGAAACCGAGAGTCCAAGAAGGCCTTCAACCCCTGCCCCAGACCAGGCTGGTTGGTCCCCAGAGTGCTGTGACGCGCTCCCGACATGGTCAGTCTTTGTAGGGACGATGGCCGTGTGCGGGCAGCTGAGGAGGAGACATGCTAACATGGCTCCCAGAGCTCTGGCCGGGGGACTGTGGGCAGCCCAGGAGCTGCGGTGGGAAGGCCTGAGCCCCCGTGCAGCTGGCCACCCGCAGTGACACTCAGCTGCTCGTAAGGGACCCCTCTGTCCACTCCACGTCTTGGAGCTCCCCTGCGTGCTTAGCACCCCAGACACTGTGTCTGACCCAGGGAAGGGGCCTGGCGGGAGGAGCAAGGCCTGGCCCATCACACCGGTGGCTGCCTTGCTGCCCGGTGTCTGTCTCAGCATGGGAACGCTATTATGCCAAGTTACCCGCTGAGTCCACAGGCGCGCAGGGGACCATGTGTGCCAGAGAGGGAAGTCTCTGTTGGGGACCCTCACCTCTTTCAGTGGTGTCCGACGGTGATGAGGATACACAGGGAGTGTGTGAGAGCGGCCAGGGCTGACGAAGGGCTCGAGGAGAGGGCCTGCTGGCTGCTACCTTGCCCTCAGGGGGCTGGGGTGGGGGGAGACTGGGCGAGAGGAGGAGAGGGCCGAGCTTGGGTGCCAGGGTCCTTGGAGGGGCGGCTGGAACCCGGTGGCTGGTGTCCAGAGACCACTGCAGACACGAGATGAGGGAACACGTGACTTAGGAAACCGGCTGAGAGTCTCGGGCAAGAGTAAATTAGCCTGGCGAGGCTTTCACGGGCCGACCGGCCTCTGCATGGGAGGGCCCCCAGAAGCAGGGCCCCCAAGCTGGTGAGAGGAGGCCCGGCCTGAATGGGGAGAAGGGAAGGCGTCTGTGGTCTCCCACAGTGTGCGCCGGGGGCTCCGGAGCCCGATCTGCAGCCAGGCAGGCTGGGGCAGCTGCTCAGCCTGGGCAAGAGAGGCTGGGTCCTGGGACCTTCAAGGAGAGAGGACTTGAACCCTTGGTCATCCCCACTGAGGACTGTGAGCCTGGGAACTGGGAAGAGCATACCTAGCATGAGAGCCAGAAACGGGGAGGCAGCTAGGGAGATGGGGCTCGTGGGGCGCCGCAGGCATCCGGGGACGAGGGTGATAGTCATGTGCTGCCCAGAGCCCACGGGCACGGAGGACGCGAGCCGCTGGGAAGCAGCAGTAGGGCAGGGGCCCGTGGCGGGGCTTGTGAGGGGAGAGCACACGTTTGGGCGTTGACGGCGCACAGAGGTGTTACTTGTTGGTGGAAAGTCAGCAAACAGAAGCACTTACTCTCCTGGACAGACTCTCGCGTGCAGCCGTCTGTCCCTGACCTCTCTGTTTCTGTTCTCAGGGGAAAGGAGCGCCCCCGGTGGAGGCGGACAGTCAGGGTAGGTACCGGGCGCGGGGCTGCTGGCAGCGGCCGCCTCTGTCCCCGAGCAGGTGCCAGGGATGGAAGATGAACAAAATCCTTGTCGTCTAGTGCACCTTTTTTTTTTTTTTAAAGATTCATTGGTTTGAGAGCGGCTCGTGCCCAGGAGCCTGAGCGGGGGGAGGGGCGGGGGGAGGGAGAAGCCGACTCCCCGCTGAGCGCAGAGCCCCACATGGGGCTCGATCCCTCGACCCCGGGACCATGACCCACGCCAACACCAAGAGTCGGACCCTCAACCAATGGGGGCACCCAGACACCCCTCGACTCGTAGCTCTTAAACGTGTTTCATATTAAAGCGGCTACTGCACATTTGGAAACGTTGACAGAAAGTTACTTTAAGTGATTTCTTGTCTCGTTTCAGACACACAAGGAGGGAAAGCAGCACCTCCGCCGGCTCCAGAAGGCCCAGATCATCACTACTTGGATAAGTGAGTAGCGTGTCTCTAGCTCGAGGACGGCAGGCGTGAGCCGCGGCACGTGCGCAGGGAAGTGTTTCCTCGAGCGCGGCCGGGTTCTGTCAGCCGACGGCTCTTCCCCGTCATCCGTCATCCCTAAGGAAGGGCGATGGCCCTCCCGACCCACGGGCCCCCTTTGCCCCCAGAGAAGTCAGCAGCCCGTTTGTCAGACACAGAGCACTGTGACCGCAGATACGTTCCCCTTTGGGTCAGATGTCTTTGTTCTCGTGACTTCGCGGACAGCTGTGCTAGGTTATGCTGGCAGGGCAGAAGCTGAGGGACCTTGACCTAATTGTCCCCAACACCCACTCCTCCTACCGCGTGCGAACGGGCTGTCCCCACGCGGACCCGCGGCCAGGGCGGGCGTGCGCGTTCCTGGACGACACCCGAGCCTGCGTCCGCGGCTCGTGCTCTCCTCCAGCCTGTGCATCTTCTGTGGGGAGAGGAGCGAGGCCTTCACAGAGGAGGGGCTGGACCTGCACTACTGGAAGCACTGTCTCATGCTGACAAGGTGCGCCCACTGCAAACAGGTAAGTGTCGCGCGCGGCCCGAGCCCGGCGTCTCGGCGACAGGCCCCGGGGAGAGCCGGCGGGGAGCTCCCTGAGGCGTGCACGGTGGGGCTGTTCTCTCCGAGTCTCCCTGAAGGACGGACACGGACGTGACGTGCAGACACAGCTCGGGGACGGTGTGGGTTCTGCTCCAGACCCCCCAGGGAGACGGACCCGCAGTAAAGCCGGTTGGTGACGTTGGGGCTCCCCCGGGCGCACGCCGGCTGCGCGCACACTGTGCGGGGTCTGCGCGGTGCCCGACAGCGGGGTGTGCGAAACAGCTCACGTACTGGACAGACACCTCACTGCTAAGAGATGCTGGCCGCCGCCTGAGTCCCCCGCGAGCCGCGGGTCACTGACTAACGCGACAAAAACAAGCAAGCTTGAGAGACCGTGAGGGTGACCAGAATGTGGCGGACACACACAGTGAGCAGACACTGTTGGGGACACAGCGCCAACGCCGTACTCACCATGGAGTCGGCACGGACCCTCCTTCTGTAAACCGCCCACCTTACTAGGGGCCCGCACGCAAGTCAGAAGCGTTCAAGCCCCCGAACCCCGCAGAAGGGCACGCCGTGCCCCCTGCTCCCTGGCCCTCAAAGCCACCACCTCTCCCTGCAGAGTCCCCACCGTCCCGATTCCTGACACCACAAGTCGGTGTTGCTCGCTTCTTGAGTTGATATAAACGGGATCATCTCGTGTCCTGCCGGTCTTCCTGCTTTGTCGCAGGCTCTGTTTGACAGTCCAGGGCCCATCCCTCCGCCCTGCTGTTTTTGGAAATCGGGCCGTGTCCTGTCTGGGGCTCCCATGAGTAGTGTTCCTCCGGGCGCTCCGGTGTCAGTCTGCCGAGGCACCTGTGAAGGCTCCGTTTGGAGTGCACCCTGGGGGTGGAGAGGCTGGGCGCACCCGCGGGGCTACAGGGCTGACGCAGACGGTGCTCGGAGGGGCTGCGCGTCCACACCCCAGCCAGGGCCACCTCCGTGCTTCCTGCTGCTGGTGAGGTGCGGCCCATGGCTATCTGTCTGCTGACTGTTCAGCTGTCCTGTTCTAGAAAATACCTTCTAGTCTCCGGTGCTGAGGTTTTTTTAAACATTTTATTTATTTATGTTTACAAGGGAGAGTGAGAGAGGGAGGGCGAGGGGAGGGGGCGGAGGGAGAAGCAGACTCGCTGCTGAGCAGGGAGCCCGACGCTGGGCTCTGTCCCGGGACCCCGGGATCATGTCCCAGGCCGAGACAGATGCTTCACCCGCTGAGCCACGCAGGCACCCGCTGGTTCGTGTTTTCAGTTAGCTCGCCGGCCCTGCTCTCCTGATCTGTGGTCATTGTTGATGTGTCCGCACCACAGTCCTTGCCAGATTCAGAGCCTACAGCTGGCCTCTCCCGCTTGGGGTCCGGCCTGCTCGTCGTCCTGATGTGTCCTTTGAGTTTAACCTTGTCTACCTTGGGGGCGCCTGGGTGGCTCAGTGGGTTAAGCCTCTGGCTTCGGCTTGGATCATGCTCCCAGGGTCCCAGGATTGAGTCTCTCATCAGGCTCCCTGCTCAGCGGGAAGCCTGCGTCCCCCTCTGCCTGGCACTCCACTGCTTGTGCCCTCATGGTCTCTGCCTCTCTCTCTCTGACAAATAAATAAAATCTTAAAAAGAGAAAGAAATATTCTCCTATCCCCCAAATTTGGATCTCTCCTGATGCAGTGGCCTTTCTTTCGATAACGGAGGAGAGCCGAGGAGAAGGAAATCCACCTCTGCCTCCTGCAGCTCCTCTTGGGGTCCTGCACGTCCTCACACGCGTCGGGGGCTCTTGGGGTCCTGCGTGTCCTCACACGCGTCAGGGTGGGGACTTGGAACCCAGAGGCCACACGGCCAAGCTGCCCTGCGCTTACCACCCATGCCCTCTGGAGCTAACCGCTGCTCCTCCAGCCCACCCTTCGCCGTGGCCTCTAGTGCCAGCGCAGGAACCTGACGAGGGGACGCAGATGTGGAGCGGGGCACCGTGAACGACGGCGGCAGCCGTGCGGGCTGGTGGGGTGGCGTATGCGAGCTGGGGGGCCACAGGCCGGCGGGGGCAGCCCCGCTCCCGTGTTCCCGGACACGTGCTTCCTTCTGCGTTTTGGGACACAGGTGGTGGAGATCTCCGGCCTGACGGAGCACTTGCTGACGGAGTGCGACAGGAAAGACGGGTTTGGGAAGTGTTACCGCTGCAGTGAGGCCGTGCTGAAGGAAGAGCTGCCCAGACACATAAAAACGAAAGAGTGTAACCGTGAGTGCAGGCTCGGGCGGTGCCCTCTGTGTCCGTGGTGCCCTCCGCCTCTGTGGTGCCGTCCGCGTCCATGGTGCCGTCCGTGTCTGCGGTGCCCTGCCCACGGGCCCTGCCGGGGATGGGATGTCTGGTCAGGTGTCTCCTGCTGCTTGTGCAGCTCTCACGGGAGGAACTAAATCTTGTCTCATTGACGCCATTGCAGCTGCCAAACCAGAGAAGCTGGCAAACCGGTGTCCGCTGTGCCATGAGAACTTCTCCCCGGGAGAGGAGGTGAGGGCCTGGCGCGGGGGTGACAGTGGCGAGCTTGTTGGGGCCGGGCCGCAATTAGGGCACAGGGAGCGTTCAGGGAGCTCCCCGGTCTGTCCCCGCACCTCTGGAACGGTTACTGTGCTTACCTGTCCACTCAGGTGATTTCCTCCCTCAGCACTGTGGACCCACGGGGGGCGGGGGGCCCTCGGCTCTGGGGGGGTGAGTGCAAGGGGCTTTGGCCTCTGTCCAGTCTCCGCACTTCTCTGGGTGCTGGGGCCCTAGATGGCGTCCAGGCCAGACCACAGCACACCGGTCCCTCGTCATGACTGAGCCCAAGCCCGGTGCAGCCTGGAAACTGCCGGTCACAATGAATGCGGGCTGTCCTCCCGTGTCCCCTTACCCGCCACGCTGACTCCAGCCTGGTGCACCGGGGCAGCGCCGTCCGCTCCCCACCCGCCACCAGGTAGTGCGGCTTCGGAGGCCTGCCTCTGCTCAGCCACTTCCGCTCCGACACCCTTAACCACTGCTACCCGCCGTCCACCACGGTGTCCTGCTGCTGGGCTCTCCCTATGCCAGCGCTCTGGGACGGGGCACCACGAGACAGCTCAGACCCAGCCACACTCGGCAGAAAACTCGCGCACCCAGCAGTCAGCCCTGTACCAGGTGTCCCAGGCTCGTCCTGTGTCTCAGAAAATGTCAGAGACGTAAGGAAGTACATAACAGAGCACAGGAGCCCACGGGCAGGCTTCGCGTCCCATCCCCCGCTTGAACGACGGGCGCGCATTCCGTCTGCACCCACCGTGTGCCGCCTTCTCGTGTGCCCGGGGACATAGCCAGCAGCGCGTCCCTTCTCTGCACGCGGCCAGCAGCAGGTGCGGACGCGCTCCCGCGGGGCTCATGCCTCCAGCCTCAGCGCGATGGCAGACGCGCTGGTGTCTCGGCCGTGGCTGAGGCTGCACACGGGCACCACTTCCTCGTCCAGCTCTTTCCTCACAGCGGGAGATGCTGTTGGCCCACAGGGTTTCGCATGGCTGGGTCTGCTGATGGCATCCCCCCTGCTGTCATTCGATGGGCTCTCGACCCCTCCGTGAATTGGAGGTTGCTATGAATTGGAGGTTGGCCGGGTCAGATGCACCTTCGGGTTTTAAAACTTAGTTTCTCCTGCGGTTTTCGTAGCTGATAGTGCGTTCTTCCGTAGCCAGCGGGCTCTTAAAATTAAGTCCTGTGACGACATGAAGTACTGGGCTCGCTCCAGGGCCTGTAAAGCGAGACATATTCAGGGAACCAAGAGTGGCTGCTGTCCCTGCCCTTGCTCACTGCCCCTCCCGCCTTACAGGGCTCGCTTCTTTTTGACGGCTTGGCCTGGTTCAAGGATGCGTGAGTGGTCCACACAGGCACACGTTCTCTCTCGCCGTTTATTTTAGAATTTCGGTGCCCTTGCGTCTGTGCTCCGCTGGCTCCCATGGCACTGACGCTGCCCTGGGACACTCGCCCCCTCCTCTGGCTGCTGTGTGTTGCTCCGCCTCTGAGCGTCGCAGCCCCTGGCCCCTCTTCCTGCCATGCCCTCCTGTCCCCGGCGTCCAGCGGGGAGCGGCAGCCTGGCTCGTGGCTCCCAGCTGTGAGGCAGTCGGCGGGCCTCTCCTTGCCCTCTGCTTTCTCAGCGTCCAGTCCTCCGTGCCGGCTGGCATGTGGCCACACCCTTTTCCTGTCTCACGGTTTCTGGGGTCAGGAGTTGTGGGCACAGCAGAACGTCTCCGTGGCTCAGGGTCTCACCAGGCTGCGTTCCCGTGTGGGGCCGGGCTGGGGAGGGATGGTCCAAGCTCACCCAGTGGCTGGCAGAATTCCTCTCTTTGTCATGCTAGGACCGAAGTCCCCGCTTTCCTGCTGGCGTCAACCAGGGCTGCTGTCCGCCCCTGGAGGCCCCCACGGCCCCGTGCCCCGTGGGCCTGCGCATGGGCGCGCACTCCCGTGACGGCACTCCAGCTGCCGGGTCGGTCCAGGGCCGTGGCTGCTCTGGTTTCGGCTCTGGCCGAGCTCATCTCGCTTGCCCCTCGGTTGCCTGGTTGACGCCGTGTGCCTCCTGCTTTGTTTCAGGCGTGGAAAGCTCACCTCATGGGCCCGGCGGGCTGCACGATGAACCTGCGTAAGACCCACGTGCTGCACAGGGCACCCGCTCTGCCGCCAGGTGAGGCCCGCGCCCTCCTGCACGCCAGCACCCTCGTGGCAGGGTCCCCTCCCCCGATGGCACTCAGTCCTCGTGTTCTGGCTCCGGCTCTTGCCGAGGAGGCTACTTGTGTGACCAGAACTCTTGCCATGGGTCCTGCCCTTCCCGGAGGCTCCCCAAGGGCGTCCTCGAGGTGGCAGACGCAGCCCCGAGTGCTCTCGGGGTGCAGAGCCTGGTTCTCAGCATCTTTGCCCATCACTGGACCAGAGTATTCAGAAACGCACAGTGAAATAGTAGATGCATAGAGGACGCCCCCGCCTGTTCCATGAATCATAACTTTCTCTATCTTATGTCCGATGGAGAATGCCTTTCCGGAAAATACATGTTTCATTAGAAAACTAGTCCTGGCCGAGACACTGCTGGAGGCACAGGTTTACGTTAGGGTACCTTAGTGTAAAAGCAAGAGCGTCACCGACACGAGTGTGATGAGACGTGGGTCCTGGGCTGTCCGTGCTGCGTGCCGGTGACCGACGCCCCCTGGCGGCCTCTTCCGCAAACGAGGAGCTCGGCACTTGGAGGGGCCGGCCTGAGGGTGGTCAGCCCGGAAAGGAAGCGCTTGTCACACGGCCGCTCCCCTTTCATTTCCGGAGCGGAGTTTCTGAAGCCCCAACTGGTGAACGGCTCCGTTCTCCTCTCGCCATCCCTGACGTCAGGCTCCTCCTCTGAGCCCTTTTCCTTCCTCTTCTGCCGGTTCACGAGCCCGTCCTCCTCAGCCGGTGCGGCCACCTGCCCACCGAGGGGCCACGGTGGCGTCCCCGTGGCCTCGCACTCTGTTCACGTCTTGTCTCCCTCCTAACGCGGTGCCTGTGTTGTGTTGTGTGTGTGTGTGTGTCCAGCAGGCAAAGGCCCAGCCGTGGCCAAGTCAGGGACCTCGGGATCAAAGGTCGGAAGCAAGATCCCTACCCCAAAGGGACTGAACAAAAGCTCCGGGAGGACGTACACGAAGCGGTGACATGATGCGCGTCTCCTCTGTCCCCGCGAGGAGCGGAGCAAGTTTCCTGACTGTGAACCATTTCTGCTAAAATCCGCCCTTGGATATGGAGAACCGTCCCCCACCCCGCTGACCCTCGTCACCCCACTGACGGAGAACCTGCGTCCCAGGGTCAGGTCTGGACCCGCCACGGCTTCGAGCAGCCAGGCTTCTGCCCTCCCAGCCCAGCACGCACAGGAGAGCACCCGTCTGCTCGGAGGGTGCCGACGCGATGCCCGCGCGGGCCAGGCCCTCTTCCCAAGTGCTTGCGGTGATTCCCATAAAGACTTCACTGGAAACCTCGGGCCTGTTCGTCTCTCTCACACGTGGCCAAATTCCCACCGGGCCGTGGCCCCCCAGCTGCGGTAACCATGAGTGTCACCGGGTGCCTTACCCCAGCCAGGTGCACTCTGCCTGCCCCTGCCCGGTGCACCTCCTCACCCATGTCTGCAGAGCCCGTGCTCCCCGCTCTCATAGGTCACTGGGCATGGGTCCCCCTGTGCCCCTCGCCCGGCCAGGGGCCCATGAGGAGTGCACGGTCCGTAGCTGTCACCACCCTCCTGCGGCAGTCCCCCCCCACAGCAGTCGCCCCCCACAGCAGTCCCCCTACCCGCAGCAGTCCCCTGGGGGAGCTGAGGGGGGCACTGTGAGGCTCCGAGGCAGGGCCGCGCTGGGGGTGCTCACATCCCTTACGTGCGTGCCGCCCTCAGCAGAACTACAAGGTGACTGTCACCTGTCCTGTGCTCGCCTGCCCACAGCGTCGGCCGGAGCGCCCCGCTCTTGAACCCCAGAGGCAGACGTGGCACCGCTCTTGACTCTGGCGTGGGGCATCTGCTCCTTCACGCACGTCCCCGTCAGCCCCTGTGGACCCAGCGCGTCTGCCTCGGGCCTGCCCCTCGCTCGTCTGCGTTGGGATTGGGGCTCCAGGTTCATTTGCTCGGCTCGTCCCGTGGTACTTCACGCAGCAGACGTCATTTCAAACGAAGACACCAGACCTCGAAGTCCAGCCCCCTCCCAGCTCCCCACCCGCCATCGGGCAGGGGAGCGGTTCCCCGTGCTTCCCGTGCAGGTGGCCGGGCTGACAGGCCGGTGTGGGTCGGCAGGGAGGGCCCCGCGTCTCCCCGCGGCCAAGTCTCCCGGGGACCCGGGGTGGCTGGCCCTTCCTGTCCCACTGTGCAGCCGGGACATGCTGCCCCCTCCTCCTGAGCGCCCGGCGGGCTTTCCCGACTGAGACCCGGGGTGACGGACGAAGTGTGGGCTGAGTGATTAGTGTGTAAATAAATACTGAGTTTCCGGCCGTGTGAAACCACAAAGTGTGTGTTAGAAAACCCCTAACGGCTGTCGGAGCAGTGCGCTCCTGAGTACGTCCGTGACCGTGAATTTGCACGGCTCTCTCCGTCCTGGGAAGGCTGATGCCTTCTCGTTCGCAGCAAGAGTGAGACCGAGAGAATTACCAAAACCTCTGACCCAACCAAACCACGAAAGCGCACGGGGAGAAAGGACGCAAACCTTCAGTGGGCGGAGCAGAGCACGGATGCCGGCAGGTGACACTCGGGCCTTTCTGGCCCCGGGGACAGCGGCTCGACCTGCGGCCCGTCCTCCACGCGCGGACCAGCCGCTCCCGTAAGCAGAGCCGCGGTCACGCGAGCGAGGGAAGGAACCATTCCTTCCTCTCCGCCCAACACTTCCAAATACAGATGTCTTGTTTTCTACATATCGTAACTTGAAAAAGCGTTTGTAAAGATATTTAATTTTAGTGATTGGCAAACCAAATCGGGTGCATTTAAGACCAGTTAGCGCCGCCGGTTACAGAAGAACTGAGTGGCGCTCTTGATCCCTGGCAGGTTCTCGTGGCTGCTGAAAGCCTTACAGAGTTAGGGACTACTAAGGAACCACAAAAAGAAGACAAAAAATTTAGAAGGAACTGTAAGATCCCTTGGCCATGTATAAATAATTTGGAATAGGAATTAATGATTGACTTTTCACTCCTGAGTATGTTGTGCATATTTAACTATTTATTTCTATTATTTTCATATTTCAGGATATTTTATCAAGCTAATTTAAAAGAAATGTGTCTATAAATTTGGCATCAGAATACACATGTAAATACTTTTAATGAAAATTTGCAACTTTTTAATGTTTTAACATAGTTTTCTATTTGTCTTTATTTCAGGTACCAGAGTTATAATATCTAACTAATATATTTTTGTTGTTAGTTTAGGGCCTAGGGGTCCCCTCACCCTGAGCATATGAACATAATAAAAAGGTCACTCAATGTTCTGTCACTTTTATTTCAAGTTTTCCATTAAAAGGCAAATGGAGTGTCTTCCACTCTGGCGCGCCGGCCAGAGGCGCGGCTGGGGGAGGCGTGGGAGGGGCAGGGAGTCCGCTGCGGGGACGGGGACAGAGCTGGCCCCACGCTGCAGGGGGTGTGGACACGAGCTTCCTGCTGAACAAGGTGAAGGACGGTCAGCTCCTGTGACTTGGAGGACGTGGTCGCCCAGCTGTGCCTGCAGGTGGAGTCGGAGTGTCCCTCTGACCGTCTTGCTGTGCCCACAGCGCGTCCGCACGCCTGCGCCCCTTGTCCAGAGGGACTTAGCGGCCAACACGGAGATCTTGCTTTCAAATGAGTAAAAAGGCAGTATTTTCTCTGTTCATTTGTGGAGTGACTTAAAGCTTTTATCAATTTGGGGAATCCTAAAATTGCCTCCGTTTTGAAGTCACAATGTGCAGGTTTTCCCCTCCACGAATACTGTTAACGTAAAGCTGACGGCACTGTCTTTCCTCCTGGTTTGGGGACTAGGGCCCTGCGTGGGGGAAGGGCCAGGCGTGTGAGCCGCAGGGTGGGCCCGGAAGAGCGCACATTCCGGACAAGCGCTCCACTCACCCCTGCAGGGGTGCCGGAGAAGGAGGAGCCCCTCCCTCCGTGGGCTGCTGGAACTGGGTGTGCTTTTGTGCCGTTGCGTATCTGCTCTTAAAAACCAGGTCGGTTCTCCAGAAAGCTGAGCGTGGGGTACCCAGCAGCCTTCCTGGCTCTTGCCGCTCTGGGGGGCTTCCGTGCCCCCTCCCCAGCCGCTGGGCCGTGAGCTGAGCCCCCTGCATCTGGGATGCAGTTGGAGTGACCCTCAAACTGCTCCTGCAGGGGCAGGGGGTCCCCCTTGGGGTCTTCTGGAATCCTTGCAAGAACCAGTGAGGTTATCGTCAGTGGCAGGTGGGGACACCGGCCCCCTAGAAGGCAGCGGGCCCAGATGAGAACTCTGGATCCTGATAGACCCGGGAGGCCTGTGGACAACAGCTCATAGTCCCTGCCTCAGTTTCCCCTTAAAGAGTGGAGCCAAGGAGAAGGTGCTGATGAGGTCCAGCCCGGCCAGTGGGTTTGCAAGTTCGGGGAGGGAGCCAGCCCCTAAGCTGAGGGGTGCCCCCGAGCCCTTCATCCCGCATTCGCCTGTGCCTGCAGGGGGTAGGAAGCGGAGACACTGAGGCATGGACCACCACCAGCCAGAAGGCCTCAGAACTCCACCCAGCTTCCCAGGCCCCAGGCCCACCCACCCGAGCCCGCAAGTGCCGGGATTTCAGGGGAGGGGCAGGGAGAGTGGGGAGGGCCGAGGTCAGATGCCCGATGGAGTGAATTTCCTTGTGCACAGAAGGAGCTCACCCCCGAGCAACAAGCAACGCTCTTTTCTGGCTCAGGTCCTGCAGGTTGCAGACTCCCCAGGAGAGGTGTCCCTGGCTCCTCTCAGTGTCTTGGGACCAGTCCAGAGAGGGAGGGGTGGTGTCCTGCCTGGAGGTGGGGGACATCACGGGAACCAGTGCCAGGGTTCTGGATAAAGACCTTTCTCTCCCCTTGGAGTAGGCCTGTTTCCCAAATTCCAGGATCCTAGACTGGGGGGGGGGGGTTCCCCAGCAGTTGGGGGAGGCTGGAGGGCGAGCCTGAAGGGGTCCAAGACTCATTCTGGGCGGGGCCAGGCCAGGAGCGGGGTCAGGAACAGAAAAAAAATCACGACCTGTCTTCTTCCTACTGGAAGTTTTAGAAGTTTGCTTTTTCACACTGCCATCGGCCACCGACCTGGAGCGGTCTTGTATTTTCTGTTCCTGAATGAGGTGGAGATTTGTGAAACCAGACGCAAACGCAACAGCTAGACAATCGATCATTCGACTCTGTTACAATCATGACGTCTCGAGACGCCTTTACAGAAAGAGAAAACCAGGAGAACACATTTATTCACAACAAACAACCCAGAAAGAGCTGGTGCCCAAAAGACACAGAATCTCCTACGCATCATTAGGAAAGGCCGAGGGGCCTCCGGCCTGGCTTTGGGAGTGCAAATAGGGAACCAGTTCCAGAACACAGCACGCAGGGCTCTGTTGCCGCTGCGACGAGTTATTGCGAGTGCCGGGACTCACGGCACCCAGGACTAAGAGCAGGGCTCAGCCGGGTGCGGGGATCCCCGGGGAATCCGGTCCCGGGGGAATCCAGTCCTCGCAATCCCAGCTTCCAGCGGCCCCCACTTTCCCGAGCTCGGGGCCTCTCCCTCCCTGTTCAAGGACAGCCCCGCGCCCCACGCGGCCATCCCTCTGGTCCTTGGTCTCCACCTTCCTCTTCTACTGGTAAGGATCCTGTGAGTTCACTGGGTCCACAAGACGATCTCCCCATCGCAAGGTTCCTCTGAGACTTCAAGTTCCCTGTGCCCTAAAACCTACCACATTCACAGGTTCTGGGGAATAGGGTGTGGACCTCTCTGGGGGCCGTCATTCCGCCCAACACACCTGTAAGAACGCCATCCGTCTAACATCTATATCGCTTTTCTTTTTTAATATTTTCGGCTCCTAATAATATTTTTTTTGAGTTGTGGACAAAACCTGTTATTAGTTTCTTATTTACAGGCCTTATCAGTGCTCCTGGTAGTATCATTAAAAGACCATTTTACCTACCTTAGAAAATGCCAATCTTTTCAGCTGCAGTCATTTCCTGCCTATGGCTGCTACGGTATGCATTTCACTCAGCATTGTTTGCCTACCAGGTTGTCCTCTGCTTTTTGCCACAATTCCAAGCTGCCTGATGAATTCCCCTTTCATAAGAAAAAAGCCTATTCAGAGAACTAAGTTCAAATGGTCAAGATTCAGTTGTTTTATCAAATGCACCAGTGTTGAGAGATTTGCCAGCTATCTAAAGCCAAAAATCGGATGGTTATCACCCAAATACTATTAATTTACCAATTACTACATGCTATTATAAAATCACCACAGTAATCTTTAAAGAGCTTTTTTCATACTGCTCATTACTTCCAATTATCATTCAATATTCTGTTTTTGGAATGACACGTAGAAAAACCTCCAAAACACCTTCAAACTAAAAACAAAGCTTATCCTACACTCCAGTCCAAATTATCTAATTGAGTATCTGCCCATCACATCTCTTCAAACTGGGCTTAATCTCCAGTGCATAATGTTCCCTCTTCACCCAAACTTGCTCTTCAAAGATGAAAATTCCTATTTTAAGTGGATTTCTAGTTCTTAAGTGACCATAGAAAACTTCTAGACTTTCTTCTAAAATCTAGAGAAAAATGAATTCTACCATTAAGAATGTTACCGAATGCCTCATGTTTTAGGTACTTTAAACTACTTTACAATATTTATAAATGGGACATTAAGAATTCCAGTAAGTGAGAAATTAAAATGTGACAAGGTAGCAACAAGTTTACTCCCTAGTGATAGAAAATAAGTTTTATATGCAACACACTATCTTTGGTATTATAGAATTTCTTAAAGATGTTATTTATTTAACAGAGAGAGACACAGGGAGAGCAGGGAACACAAGCAGGGGGAGTGGGAGAGGGAGAAGCACTGAGCCCACCAGGCGCCGTACATCAGTTTTCAAAAAGGCCCTCAGCACCTGGAAGATATGCGGAGAAAGTTTAACAAAGACGAGTGATGGCAATACCAGGAAAAAAAGAACAATACTAGCATTATCAGTATTTATTTCATATAAAAACAGTATTTGCACTAAAAATGGTTCACAATTCCTATGATACAAATACCAAGGCAACCTAACAGCCAATGCATTTAGAGTAACATATAAACAAATCACAAAACATGGAATGAACCATAAATTCGTAAAGGTAAAGACTGAGTGCAATAAATCATTCAATAGATAAAATAAGTTGATAAAACTTACAAAAATATTTTTAAATACACTAAATATGCAAGTGGGAAAATGCGATTAGTGATACCCATTCTCAGATGAAACCGTATTTTCTTTTCAGTGCATGTGTGGAGTTCTCAGAAAGTGTACTGTAAGTCCCAAGGGACGAGTGTGGAGCCGCTGAAAACGTCAGCAGTGTTCCCGGTCCCGGGCTGTTGAGCGCAACGGCCCCGAAGCAACTGGACCCCACGATCCCCAGGGGCATAGGTGGTGAGGAGCCCTGAACGCCTGTAACCCGTGGGCCCCCATCCTGCGCCTGACAGTGACCAGCACAAACGTCCGCTCCTCCCTTATCCCGGGACGACACCCCACATGCCTACATGTAGGGGAAAACACAAGCACACTTTATGGCTTCAGGACCCGTGCCCTCCCTCTGTACTCCTCTGCCATGCCCGGAAGCATCCGTCCTTGCTTTTCTGATAAAAATCAAAAGCTCCGTGTGGAATCCAGCCCCCGTCTCTCCCGGAGGCAGCCCCGCGCCACGCTCAGATCCTTGTCTGAGAACTTTGTTTCAGTGCGTGACGGTCTAGGGGCTGTTGAAGTGAGGACGACTTCCTCTTTTTTTAGTTATTATTTTTTTAAGAGAGCGGGAGACTGTGGGAGCAGGGAGGGGCAGAGGGAGAGAGAACCGCAAGTGGACTCCGCACCCGGTGGTCGTGAGATCATGATGACCGGAGCCAGAAGAAGAGTCAGAAACTTAACCATCAGGCTAAGCCTCCCAGGCGCCCCTGGACTGCTCAGGGTGGGACCGCGTTAGGGTGGGGGGGGGTCCATCACTGCTCAGGGGCTGGCCCGGGGGGGGGGGGGCCCCCCCCGCCCGGGGGGGGGGGGGGGGGGGGGGGGGGGTCCATCACTGCTCAGGGTCGGACCTGGGTGGAGGGTGTCCAT